>NC_082720.1:18102369-18369475 GCF_030144855.1 Hypanus sabinus
GCTTTTAAGATTGAGATGTGGTATTGTCTAATCTGTTTCCCTATTCAATTTCTCCAGCACTTTCAACAAAGATGTTGCTGTAGAGCTCTTCACCTAGATTTCCAAAATTAAATAATGCAGTGAGACAAAGCTAAGACATTTTAGAGAATGTAAATGAATTACACATGATTACAATCACTGTTACATCTGCAACACAGTGAGCTGCTGTTACCTCTTGCTTTAAACATCAGCAGTCCAGAGCTGAAGGGAATTACCGAAAAGAGTAAACATTTGACGTTTGAGCCTCGGTCCAAAACATAGACTGTTTACTCTTTTCCACAAGATGCTATCTGGCCTGTCGAGTTCCTCCAGCATTTTGTGTGCTGCGTTGGATTTACAGCATCTGCAAAGTTCCTCATGTGTATCGAACTGTTGAACAACCTTCTCATATAAATCCACACAGGATAATGTGCAAGAAATCAAATTTGACTACTTTTGCAAGAGCACCTTAAACACCTTTTATAAATATACCTACAAACCCCAACTCCTCAATGAATGTATGGATGGCTCATGTCCAACCTTTGATTCTACAAATACAAGTTAGGTACTTCTGCAGAAGATTAAGTAAATACACTTACCTGCTATGAATCGGTACGGATTCCAGCAGCTACCTTTGCTTGTATTCTCCGGCAGGGGCTGTAAGAGCCAACATGAAAGACATGGGTCTCAATATCTGATCCAAGGATTCCGAAAATAACCAAAAAAAACCAGAAGGCAATTGCCCATCTACCACCTAACCTTCAAATAACTGGCAATGCTCCTCTTAAGGGTAACTAGAAGAATCAAAGTGCTGAGGAATCACAAAAGAAACTCCATGACATATTATTACCTACTCCTAATATATGCAAAGATCAGAAAAGTATCAGTTTAAAGTTAAAATAATCAAGTTCCAAAAAAAAATCATGTGCTCGTGAATTTCTTGGTGAATTATTATGCAATGAGAGTACTGTACGTTATGTGAATGAAAACAACTTAAAGATATTGCACATAACGAGAAAAAAGAGAAAAATGCACGTGAAGAATGAAAAGCAAAAAGTTTTGATCAACAGTCAGCCCTCCTCATCCGCGGGTTCCGCATGTGCGGATTCAACCAACCGTGTATCGGGAAAACCCGGGAGCTCTCGCTCCAGCACTTGTTGTTTCAGTATGTACAGACTTTTTTATTGTCATTATTCCCTAAACAATGCAGTATAACACCTATTTACATAGCATTTACATTGCATTAGGTATTATAAGTAATCTACAGATGATTTAAAGTATACAGGAGGATGTGTGTAGGTTATCGTGAATCGGGATCGAAAAAAATGGAAGTTCTCTTACTAAGTAAGTTGGAACAGGTACGTCCGGTATTATTTAGCGTCAGTTAGTCAAACGTTCGTCTTAGTATATAGTATATATTTTACCTTTTTATGCATATAAAACACTTAAGATGTGTTTCAATAAGTATGTATTTCAATAATTAAACCACTGCGTTACTTAGTAATAATTGTAGCTTTCATCGGGGCAGGGCCTTCCTCATTTTATCCTTTAAAATTATTCCGATCGTTGACTGACTGTAGCCTAACGCTTTTCCAATGATGTTTCACCTCTTTCCATTCACTTTATTATTTCCACTTTATTTTCAATCATGATCACGATCATTTTCATGAACAGAAACACTGAGGATTCAGAACTCCGCCAGGTCCTAAAGTCCACCACACAAACAGGTTAAATAAGGGACTTGAGCATCCGCGTTTTTTGGTATCCGCTGGGGGGGGGGGGGGGGGGCAGAACCAATCCCCCATGGATAAGGAGGGCCGACTGTACTCAATTAGACCACTAGACACAGGTGCATAATTAGGCTATCCGACTCAAGCCTACTGTCACCTCATGGTGCATTTCTATCCCCCCCAATACATCAGAGGATCACCTATCCAGTGAATGACTGATTCTACAAAATCTCAGTGATACCAGTAATGTTTTATCATGTTAGTCCCTAGGTTTTACTTACACTTATAAACTATAGAAACTGTTGGTCACTGAATTAGCATAAAAATGCCAAATTGAGAAATCTATTCCAGCATCTAATAGGAAGTTGAATTATTGAGAAAACTAGTTAAATATTATCACCTGCACAAAACTTTTTGAAATCAGTCAGGAAGTTATGTAGATTTTCATTTCTACAATTAAAACATCTGTACTGTCTACATGTACAGTGGATTCCAGCTAATTGGGCCATTGGTAATTGGGACAGTTGCTTATTTGGCTCAACTCTTAAAGAACAAAAACTAATTGAGAAAATAACTGGGGAAAATGGAGATACCCCTTTCTCCCTTATTAGGGAGAGAGAGAGAACCTGTGGTATGTCAAATACTGGGTGAAATGCCAAATCTTTGGGGTAACTGCAAGTATGTGTCTTTGCTGTCTTGCTTTCAGTAACAGTGCCGATGCTTTTTTGCCGCTGGGGAGGAGGGGATTGTTGCTCACTACCACTTATGTGCGGGAGTGGGGAGCTGGGGGGAGATATTGGGGTTCTAACTGTGTTGCCCTTAAGGCATTTGTTTAGTTTATTACATTTTGCTTTAATAATTTGTTTGTAATTATTTTCTAGTTAAAGTTAAGGTTGTTGAAAGTAAATTCGTTGTCTGAGATGTATCGCAGCATCCGATGACGTCACACCCGGTTTTACCGCGTCCTGTGGGAAAATACCGGTTTGGAGAAATGGGAAGGAGGGGGCTTGTGTGTGCAGGATCAGTGCGAGGTAAGTTCCTTTCTATGCACTAAGAAACATCAAAAAAGCAACGCCGTAAGTTCATAAGATAATATGTTGAAGTAAAAATGTTAACGCTGATTCTGTTAAAAGTAATGACAATTGATATTTATTTCTTGTGCTATTGAAAGAGTTGATGGATAGTTTGTGTTGAAGTGTATTTAAAGCCAGTTGATGGTGTAGGTAGATTCTGACTGTATGTTGTATTTTAATGTAATATAGTTTGTTGTAGCTTTACTTTTGCAAGTATTAATGATGTAAATGTGATGTCAAGGAAACAAATACTGTATATATTTTGTATTGTTTTATCAACAGTTTTCACCATATGTTAATGTGGAAGAGTAAACAGTAAACGGTGAATCTTACTGCGATCGTGCCCTCATCGACTACAGTTTACCTCGGTGTTTAGTTCAGAGTTTTTACACCTGAATGAGAACACTACACTAACATTTAACATTCTTTGGGGCACTTGTTTTCTTGGATGGTTGTGAAGAAAAAACATTTCAGGATGTACCTTTGAACCTTTGATTCTATTTGTTTAGATGGGATATCATGCTGCTTAATTGGGGCAGGAAAATGCTGCTGAAAAGTTTCTCACTAGCGTCAGACATATGCTTTTGTGTAGCCATTAGACACTACATTACTTCCTTAGAAATCTGTGTTGATTTGGCATGTCATCAAAAACAAACTTCTATAAATCGGTAGTGGAGACTATTACCGGCTGCATCACAGCCTGGTATGGAAACACCAATCCCTTTGAATGGAAAAATCAGCCCAGTACATCAGGGGTAAAGCCTTCCTAACCATTGAGCACATCTACATGAAACACTGCTGTAGGAAAGCAGCAACTATGATCAGAGATCCTCACTACCCAGGCTATGCTCTTTTCTCACTGCTACCACAGGTGGAAGGAACAACAGCCTCAGGACTCACACCACCAGGTTTAGAACCATTACTAACCCTCAACCATCAGGCTCCTGAACAAAAGAGAATGACTACACTCACTTGTCCATCCTTTGAAATATTCCCACAGCCAATGATCTCACTTTAAGGACTCCTTATCCTGTATTTCAGGTTCTTGTTATTTATTGCTATTTATATTTGCATTTGCACAGTTTGTCTTCTGGTTGATCTTTCATTGATCCTGTTATAGTTACTGTTCTATAGATTTGCTGAGTATGCCCGCAGGAAAATGAATCTCAGGGTTATGAGATGACATACATGTACTCTCATGATAAAATTTACTTTGAACTTGGAACTACACCACACTTAGAGCAAGAAGCTTTTAAAATAGTGTCAGTTGAATATGCTTGTGCTCAAAATGCAGCAATTTGTCACTGATAGTTGGCAAGAAATAAGCAGTAAGACTATTCAGAATTGTTTTGCTCACTGCAGTTTCAAGCATTCAGGCTTGGGCATGCCAGAAACAGCTGGGAGTGACAGTGAAATGATTTCACTACTTCAACAAGTTAGGAACCATGAAGAATTAAGGTATTGACAATCATCTTGAATGTTACAATAAAAATGAAAATTTGGAGGAAGCATTTGTCAATAGATGTGTCTGAAGGGAATCCATTATCTACACATCAAGTCTGTGCTGTTCATTTACAGTCAAAGGAACACAGCAGCATCCACTGGATTAATTCCTCTGTAGATAACTATAACTATCATAAATCCAGAGTTTGACAGTCCTGTAGTAGTACTGGTAGTGTTTAATTTGTTCTACATTTCATTTAAATATATTGTTTGTTACTCAGTTAAATGGTAGTTTGCCTCTTTTTATACTTTTTCCAACTATTTCCGTGAACCTTTGGCTAATTGGGACAACCGCTTAATTGGCCCAAAACATACTGGTCCCGATGTGTCCCAATTAACCCAAGTCCATTGTATTTCTATTGTAAGTTATATATATTCTATGTATTGCAAAACAAAAAATTTCACAACATACTTCAGTGATAATACACCTGATTTTAATTTTGAAGAGCTAGAATGCTAACTAATCTCTCTCAAATCACGTTTGACCAAAACAGGGAAAAGGATGAAATCAAAGATGGTATTTAGAATCTGAAAACTTTAGGTGCACAAGTAAAGCAGTGAGGGGAAGAGGAAACATGCAATACACTGGGACACAATGGGACTAGTACATTTTGGTCCAATTATGTGGTTCACCCAATTAGCTGAAGTTTCATGGAAATAGTTACAAGGCATAAGAAAGACAAACTACCGTTTAACTGAATCACAAAATTATGCATTTAAAAGAAATACAGAATAAATTGGAATACTACCAATAATATTACAGTACTATAAAACTATTAGTGTCTAAGAGTTATCAACAGAGTAACTCATTCCACTTACAGTGCAATGCATGCTGCTGCTTTGAATAACTGTAAACGAACAAAATCAGTAGATACCCAGTGCAGATTATGGACTGGCTTCATTATCTTCCTGCATAAAGTCAAAATAACAAATAGAATCAAAAATTACTGCTTTTTGAATCGGCGCTCGTCGGCCCAAATGAATATAAGCAGATGCAAATGATGTAATTTAAAAACTGTTTGCTCTGTAACGTCTAACAGCCATTTCTGACATCTCCAAGTCTGAATGCTTAAAACCACAGTGAGCAAAACATTTCTGAATTGTCTTACAGCTTATTTCTTGCCAACTGATAAAAATCATTGCTTTTCCAATGCTATTAACGCATTTAAAAACTGTTCTCTCTAAGCACTGTGTAGAATCTAATAGACATACAAGTGCATGCGACTGATGCCAGCTAGGAACTGTTCAGCAAATCTCCTGTCTCAATTAAGCAGCTTACTGTCCTAAATAAACATAGGGAATACCAGCAATTTTCTCAGTTAGTTTTTGTTGGTTGAAAAGAGATAAATATACTGTTGGTGGCTGATAAAAAGACTCTTACTAGGAAATGGTTATCACAGGAGAGTCCAAATTTAAACGCATGGATGGAAACTACAATGGACATTTACAAAATGGAGAAGATAACAGCATTTGTTAATCATAAGTTGGAACAATTTGATTCATACTGGGAAAATGGTTTAATTACATAATACCTCATCGGCCTGACTTTACTCTCACAAATCAATATGTTGTAAATAAAATCACTCCCTACTTGTACATAGTTTTCTCCTTTTGCTTGTTCTTCCTTTCCTCTCTTTTCTACAAGTCTATACATCAGATAAATACTATGTGGAGATTTGTGGCAAATATGACTATATGATATATATGTATAGTATCTGAAAAACATCTTATGGAAATGTTTGTTTGATGATGAACTTCAATAAAAAATAAATTACAAAAATTGTTGTCCCCAATACGTGGCTGCCCCTATCAACCCATGGAACAATTATGTGTAATCCACTTCATTTTAAAAGTGCTCAAGTGGATAGGACAAATGGGCTAAAACCAACTAAATGAAGTAGTCTTTTCATTTGAAGTACTAAAAATAATCATAATAGGCAGCAGTGTGATACAGCTGGAAGAACCACCGCCTCTCACAGGGCCAGAGACCAGGTTCAATCCAACCATGGGAGCTGTCCAAGGAAATTGCTCATAACCCCTGTAACCACGTGAATCTCTGCCAGGTACTCCAGTCTCATCTGCAAACCAAAATGCGCAAATTGGTAGTTTAAAAGATCACTGCAAAATGCCTCAAGTATGTTGGTGGGTGGCAGAGTCTGAGCAAGCTGTCTCGAATATAGTGACCATAAAAATAAAATGGGATTAATGTAGAACTAATATATATGGTTGTATATGATAGTAGACGTAGTGCAGGGTCAAAGGACTGCTTCCGCACATTGTCTCTATATAAATGCAATTGCTCATCCACAGTCTTCGCCAAATAATTAATCTCAAAAGCTATTTTCCAAGTATGGACTAAATTTAATTGGAATCCTAAACACAAATATTTTCTTCACACTGAAAAACTGTCACAATATTTTTTCCTCATTACCCCCTTCATGCATGTTCCAAGCACATCACTTCCCATTGACTTTCTTCCTTTTGCCTTTGCTGTTTTAGCTGTGCATTAGTTTTTAAGATTCTAAACATCAACATATTTACAAAAGATAAAAACACCATGATTTTTTTTTTCATATAGGAAAATGCACTGGGTGGGAAATTTCAGAATAACGAGGCTGATGTGTGTCTCTAAGAACTAATACAAATCTGTCATCAAAAGTCCCACGGGGAGTTCAGAAGAAAATTCTTTACCCAAAAAGTAGTGAGAATGTGGGATTCACTATCATAAGGAGTGGTCAGAACAACCTGTATAATTTAAGATGCTGAACAAGTATATGAGAAAGGAATGTTTCAATGGGCTCAAAAGGGGGCATTCAATGTCAAAGAATATACAATATACATCCTGAAATTCTTTTTCTTCCTATTGAAAAGAACAGAGTTATTCCTCTCCTCACTGCTAGACTGAGAGATGAATGGGCCATTTCTCTGCTGTGCATCCCATTTAATCATGCGGACTGCTCTCCGGTGAAGACATTACCGGCAAATTTATTATTTTATTAGTGTTCACTTTTGGCCAGCAAATCAGGTACATGATTGAACAACAGCATTACAGCCTGAACAATTTTTTGATTTTCAAAAGTAGCCTTTGCAGGATGGGGTTGTAAGGTGCCCCAGACAGGCCAGGGATAGGATACAAGTCTCCTTTACTAAATGTTTAATAGCAATGTCATTATCAAAACTCTTAACAATTGTCTTCCATGAACACTTCACTCACCACAGCATCTATCATGGCCATTTTTGCCCCATCTTAACATTTGTTTCCTAGTAATCGGTTCACGTGAATTGCAAGTTGAGCAGCAAAATTTAGTACCATCATGCAAAGAAAATTTGATTTAGCACTTGAAAGTGAAACATGGTTTTGCACACAATTCAATGACTACGGTATTATGGATTTATTGAGTATGCCCACATGAAAATGGATCTCATGGTTTTATGTGATGACATACATGTTCTTTGATAATAATTTTACTTTGAACTGTAAAGTTGGATAGGCTAACAGCTCTATAAAAGCCATTAGCACCAAGTGGCAGGGTTGTGGCCTGAGTTACTGCTTTCCTACCACCCAGGAGCAGTGTTTACAAAATTCTCTCTCTATTGCATGTCTGCTGCCAAGGTAAAGCAGTAGAGGAAAAATATTCACTCACAGACAGGCTAAATGTATTCTAGGCATGGCATGGCATGACACAAGACTGTGAATATTGCAACTGTCCTCTTACCAGGTTAATACTGAAGACCTTACACGCCAGGTCATCTAAACTCTGTTTCTGTAGCTGTTCCGTGATGACAGTTACCATGGTAACCTTCCTGCTTTTCCTCACTTGCCGTGAAAGCGACCAAGCTTTTCCTTCTACGGTGCCTTGCTTTCACTCTACCATGTTTCTCAGTCCAGGGGTGCAGAGTTTACAGGGAGGTGTTCATCTTAGATGTAAGGCAAAGCACCAGTACATTCTTAGTCCATTGATTTAATCACCTACAAAGGGAGGGAAGAAATATTCACATCAGTTTCTAAACTGCAACTATATCAACTCCTAGAGATCAGTGGCAAACAAATGCAACAAGGTCTTTTAAAACCACTTGGTGTCAAGAATATTGCTTAAAAAATTCTAGATATTTAAAATTAATTTTTCAATGACCCTGGTTTAGAGGGGCATATTTATCATCAAGAACTGTTTATTCATTGAGAATTTAGGGCCATTCAAAAGACATTGCTCAAAGGAAAAAAAATACACTGGTTATCACAGCTGTTTCTGATGTAACACATGAAAATGTGAATAACCATGAAATATTATAACATGCATTCTAATGGAAACAGCAGAGAAAATGTGAACCTCCAAGGCAGAGTTGTGACAAAACATATAGAAATGGCATGTGACCAGATCCAAAAGCTAAACACTGGAGACGTGACAATTTTAAATACAAACTGATAAAATGTTATTGGTCTGAAATGTTAACTCTCTCAGTTGATATCTCCACAGATAACGTTTCTGTAGTATGTGCTGAGGCAAATGCTGGCCAAGACTTCAGGAAAGTGCTATTTTTACATAAGTGTCATGGAAACTGTTATGCCCTTTGGAGAGGTCTAGTGTCTTTAGTCCCATTTAACTGAAGAGCTAGTTTGCAGTACCACTGCCAGTCTATCTGAAGTATCTTTTGGACTAAATCCTTTCCATTTAGGTGAGGCTGTTACCATGAAACGAACAATATCATGAAGGAGATGCGGGGATCTTGGCATTGTTCCATTAATTTAAACTGAGAAGAGGTCTTCAAAGCAGCCGAGAAACCTACTCAATAAATCACACCGTTAAAGTAGTTCAATGAATAAATAGTGTTGAGTTTACATTACCACAGCTGAAATCACATAATGGCAAGTTATGAAATCTGGCCATTTGTCAGCACCAGGGAATCATGGAAAATATGCAATGAGGTGGCTATTCAAAGCCTTGCTAAAATTCATGTTGACTAAACCAAACCCCTGCCATCATTGACTCTCCTTGTTGCCTTTTCAAATAGTATCAAGTTAGTCTGTCATGATCTTTCCATTATAAATCCACAAAGACAATATCAGATGCAGGAGACCACTGTTGGATTCCAGCAAAACTCAACTAGTTCTTAGATGTCCTGCAGGGAATAAAATCTTAGCATGGTCCGTTTGTAACTGCTTTGAGAATGAGTTAATAGTGCAGGAAGCACAATCAACACATGGTGTGCCTGAGCTACACAAGATCCCCTGGACTTTCCAAACTGAGTTTGTTTCTGCTTTTGTCGATAGTTGTTATTGAGCCTCAATCAAAACACATGAAGCCAAGGCTCAGTTTATCAAATAATATACATCGACAGCAGCATTTTGTTTTCCAAAAGCAGGTTCCAGCTCAAATTTAGTCCCAGAACATTCGAAGACTACAACGTAGGTTGGAATTGTTCTAGAAAATATTGGATGCTTTCCAACTTTTTAAAAAAATGTTGGACATTGGTGATGCAGAAAGTTGCCAATTTGCTTCACTGGTTTATTAGCGGGACAGAGGTATGGCCTCAGTTGTAGGGAAGACTAGGCTTCATACAGTGGTTTCGCCTGTAGCAGCTGCCCAGGAGAGGTGACACCGGAGGTGGGTGTGGCGTGGTGTCCATGCTGGCATTGGTGCTGCTCTCCAGTGTTCACTCAATGGAAGACAAGCTGGATAGTGTTTGTCTGCAGACTGCTGTGGGCTCGTTCTTGCCAACAACATCCATGAAATCAGGGACTTGAGCTATTTTTTGTATTTTTTTTGAGTGACTGCTATCTTATATTAGCTATACGGTACGTACCTTGTGCTGTGCTTGACTGTCATTGTTGTGTTTTGTACCTTGGCCCCAGAGGAATGCTGTTTCATTTGGCTGTATTCATGGGTATCCATGCATGGCTGAATTACAATTAAACTTGAACAAAACCCACAAAGAACTCGAACTAATTCAAATCACAAAAAGTGGCAGCTGGTGGACATTCACCATTATGAAGGCTAGTCATAGCATGCATTAATTCCAGTCTTCTGGATAAACTTGACCCCCTCTAATTGCCTTACCACCAAAACAAGTCTCTGGTGGACGCTATCTCCCTGGCACTGCAATCTTCTCCAGAGCATTTGAACAGTAAAGATGTGCATGTTAGACTATTATTTATTTAGTACAGCTCAGCATTTTAGCAAACTCATCATCAACTCCTAGACCTGGGACGCAACAGCCCCCTTTGTAATTGGAACCTTGACTCCTTGATCAACAGACTGCAATCAGTAATACCTCCGTCACGATTATTTTCAATGCTGATGTCCCAAGACTCAGCTCCCGACTCTATTCCCTACACATCTATGACAGTGTGGCCAGATTCTGTTCTCACTCCACCTACAAATTTATGGTAATACCTCAGGTGTTGTGGTCTAAATTTGTAGACCATAGCACTAGCATGGCCGTAATGCTAACAATGAGTCGGAGTACAGGAAGGGGATAAGAGCCTAGCCACATGGTGTCATGACATTTCCTTCAATGACAGCAAAATAAAGGAGCTGGATAATGACATCAGGCAGTGAACGTATAGCTGTTTACATCAACAGTGCTGAGGTCGAGAGGGTTGAGAGCTTCAGGTTCCTTGGAGTGGACATCACCAATAGTATGTCCTTTTTGACACCATGGTCAAAAAGATTCATCAGTACCTCCACTTCCTCCGAAGGCTAAAGAAATATGACATGTGCCCCTTGAGCCTCACCAATTTTTATTGAAGCCCTTTATGAAAGCATTTTATCTAGATTCATCACAGTTTGGTATGGAAATTACTTTGCTCCTGACCACAAGGAATTGTAGAGTTATGGACACAGTTCAGCACATCAAGGAAACCAATCTCTTCTCCATGGACTGAATATACTTCTCTCTGCCTCAGTAAAGCATTGTCATAGACACCACCCACCCAAGACATTGTCTCTTCTCTGCCCCCCGCCTCCCCATTGGGCAGAAGATACAAAAGTTTGAAGAAACATACCACCAGACTCAAGGACAGCTTCCATCTTGTTGATTCAATTCTATTGAAAAGTTCCATTATACAATGCAATTGGCTCTTGACCTCACAATCTACCTCATTATGACCCTATAACATTTTACTCTGCAGCACTGTTTTTATTTTACATTGCACTACTTCAGCGCATTGTTGTAATGAATTAATTTGTATGACTGGAAGGCAAGCCAAGTTTTTCCCACTGTATCTCAGTATGTGATAATAATAAACCAATTTATAATCTATTTACCAATTTATTTTCAAAGTAAACTTTGTGATTTGGTTACTCTACTGGACTGTACAATTAATTAATAATTCTGGATTAAAGATCTATCAACACAAGTTCATATGTTTGGTGATAGCTGGAAAATTTGAATCCAATTAATTTATTAAACCTGTTTTTTTTTTGAAAAAAAAAACAAGAATGAGCATGAAATGTGTCTCCCAAACTAACATTAAAAGCCCACTCAGATCACTAAAATACTTAAGGCAAAGGAATCAACCATCTGTAAACTGACTGGCCTATGCTGCCTGCTCCAGAACAATGTAATAAGTTTTACTGCATTTTAAAATAGCCTACTTTGTTGTATCAAAACCACCTCAGCAAAAAAAAAGAAGACAACTTGAAAATCAATACATTATTAACTTGGGCACTGGACATGACAAATAGATATTCAGCCCTGCAAAGTTGCTCTCCAATAACATTTGGGAAACTTTCCCACAAGATTAGTTATACCTTACAGAGTTGATACTCACAAAATCAAAGAAAGCAAGTTCACATTTAAATTCTTGCACTTATAGGACAGATTAATCACTACTAGACAGACATAAACAATCAGGAGGGAGTAATCCCAACAGTCCACAATATGGGATTCAGATATCTTGAAACTACAGATCATCATTTGCAAGGGAACCTCAAACTCATTACAACATTCTCACAGCTGATAAGATAGTGCTCTTCCATGTTGAAGATGGCCAAAAAACAATATTTATTTATTATTAATTTATTGAGATACAGCACTGATTAGGCCCTTCCAGTCCTTTGAGCTACACGGCCCAGCAGTCCTCTGATTTAACCCTAGCTTAATCAGAGCACAATTTATAATGACCAATTAATCTACCAACTGGTATGTCTTTGAACTGTGGGAGGAAACTGGAGCACCCAGAGGTAACGGGGTGTATGTACAAACTCCTTACAGGCAGCAGTGGGAATTGAACCTGGGTCGCTGGGTTGTGCCATTATGCCTCTGTGCCAATTGACATTCCAATAGCTGTGCCAATAGCAAAGGCAGTTCGTTGCGAAGGACTTCAATATCCATCACCAACGGATTGAGCTGGAACCCCAATGACATGACTGCCAGTGTGGGTCTTCATGACAAATCTCATATGCACTCATTTTCTAACCTTAACAACTGAGAGGTTGAAGCTGCATTTATAACCATCTGCAGATGGCATTGCACCAGAACAAGGCATTATTCAGTATTGGTCAAAACACAGATAAAATAAATGATACTACACAAATTTCTGAATTTGATCTAACATGACACTAAAGAGAGTTCTGAAAAATTGAAGTTGAGTAGAAGAAAATACTAGCGATTGGATTTTTACCTTGCAGAAAGGAAGACTGGACTGGTTAATAGAAAATTACTTTTTCAAAGATTTGAAGCTACAAAGGTTATTAAGGTAGTGCTCATGGGCTATTTTTTATTGAAGAGGTTCCATCTCATGGTATGAACTATGTCCTATTCCATTTGCACTGCTTCAGGCAACGTGACAAGGTAAGAATAGGAACACATGCTATTTTACATTGAGTGCATGCCGAAAAACCCCCCACTAAAGATGGCACCTATGAAGGTAAATCCATTCATTTCTGTCTCTATAAATGCACCGAAATATAGCATGTACTATTAACAAACTGCATCATAGCAACTTACCGTAGCTTCTTTGAAAGCATGCCTACTAGTGAACATTATCAAGTACAGTAAAGCCATACCTTAAAATTCCTCTTCATAATTATGCAACATTTCAACTTGAAGATACATCAGAGATGTTAAGTCAAAATCCTGGAACTTGCAATAGCATTCGGAGTGATCCTTCACTACACAGTTCTGGCACCTGCACATCACCATATTCAAGAGCAATTAAGAAGGAGAAATTTCAGAATGCCCATACACCATCATTGAATAAAAGCTCTCACCCAGCTAAGGATTATTCTCTAAGGTGCCCATACTCTTCCCTAGACAGGTTAAGCCCATAATTAGGACACCTGGATGGAATCCAGAAAATTAGAACTGTATGTACCAGTCTCAGAAACAAAGCATAATCTTCCCATTCAATAAATGATGAAACAGCAGTTGGGCATGAAACTGCAAAAATTTCCACATATTAATGTTACAATGAAAATTAAAAATATTATACACCAAAAGGTTACCAAACATTAGAGCAAATCTCTGCCAGAAATCTAGAAATCTCATCCTACACTATAAAAGGAGAAAGCTCAAACATTAAGAGTGATGATTAAGCCTAATAAACAATGATAAATAGAAGAGGATGCACTCAAAAAGAGAAGGGAAGTGTACAGTTGGCACAAAGGGGAATTGACACAGCAGTGTGCAGAACGAAGCAATCTTAACTGTCAAATCAATCCAGTTCTTTGTAGAGCAATCCAATCATCCCATTTATCCATTCCTTACCCAAATAACAATTTGATCTGCATTCACCAAATTCTGCCAGTTTACTCTGGATCATGACCATTCACCATGCCAAAAAAAAAAATCCTTACAGTACTACTGAATCTTTTAATCAAACCTCTAATTTTATGTCCTTAAAAGGAATGCTTCTCTCTACTTACCCTCTTGTAAATTTGTAAATATTTTATCCAACACCATCAAGTTTCCGTCCAAAGAACAAGACCATATTCTCTAATCATGAATGCAATAGAAATGCTTCCCTCTTCAAACCATCCTAATAAACCTTGCCTGTACTCTGTCAAGCTTTCACACCAGTGCAAAGTGTGATGTCCAGAACTAGATGTAACTTTCTAGTTGAGACCCAACAAGCATTTTATGAACATTCAATACAAATTATTTTGTCTCATGTTTCTAATTAAAGTCCTGCTATACTTAAATGAAACTATTTCAAAGGGTGTTACTTATGAGCTATCCATTTTAGCACAATTTTTTCAAAGCAGTCATAAGCAGTTTTGCATAAAGGAAAATGCAAAACTATGGTGTTTTCAAATATCACTTCGCCAGTTAATTTGAGCAAAACATGATAGAGATAATGAGCAGATAATTCAGCTCCTTGTGCCTTCTCTGCTATTCGAGAAATTCAGAATTAGATTTTCAATTCATCCTCTATTTCTTGCATTATTGACTGCTCTCTAATATACTCAGCAACTGAATTTCCATAGCCCTTGTTGGTGGTAAAATTCCAAAGGCTCTGTGTCCTGTGTGAAGAAACTCCTCTCTCATCTGCACCTACTGCTGAACACCTCACTTTTAAGACTATGGCACTGGATTCTAAATACTCAAGCCAGGTAAAACATCCTCTCTACATCTACTCTGCTAAACCCTCTAAAACTGTCTACATTTCATTGATGTGAAATATCCTTTTAAACTCAAAACAGTATAGACTGTCTGATTAGTTTTACCACAAACCCACCAGCCTTTCTACTTGCGTACTCAAATTCTTTTGCAATAAAGGCCAAAAGGTTTGCCTTCCTCATTGCTTGCCGTATCAGCATCTTAACTCTAGTGATTCACGCGCAAGGACACCCACATCCTTCTGCGCAAGATTTTAAAATATCCCTCTCTATTTTACTTTCAGATTGAATGGCCTCACTTTTTCCCCACATTATACTCCATCTGTGGTCTTTTGCATCAGCTATGCCTTTCCACATTCACTTGGCCTGTCTACATTCCCTTGAAATCTCTCTGCATCCTCTTCCTCGTCCACACTGTCATCCTGCATCTGAAAACATGAATATAACTGAACCTGATCCGCTCATCCAAAACACTGATCTAGATTACAAACAACAGGATGTCCAAAACAGATCCTTGCAGAACCCCACTAGTCAAAGACACCACATCAAAAATGATCCATTTAAGCCAGCTGTCTTATCAATGTTAAGTGATCCTCAGGTCACATTTGTATATAACATGCAAAAAATCATTCAGTGGATAGTTATAGAGCAAAACAACACAAATGCCAGCCCTTTGGCCCATCAAGTCCATGCTAAACATGGTGCCCACTCAGTAGTCCCAATTTCCTGCATTCAGCTCATATCCCTCCAACTTCATACACATATATTAGCACTTTTTAAAATGCTACCATCATACCTATCTCAACCTTTTCTGCAGGCAGCTTGCTCCATATACTCACCATCTGCGAAGAACAATTGTTCCTCAGGTCTATTTTAAATCTTTCCTCACTCACCCTAAACCAACGTGCCTAGTCTTGGACTCCCTTGCCCTGGGAAAATGACTAACCACCCATCTTATATATGGCTATCATAACTTTAAACATTTCGTTAAGGATATCATTCATTTTACTATGTTCCAAGGAATATAGCCCAACCTCTCCCTAATACTTAGGCCCTTTAATCCAGACAAAATCAATGCAAAATTTGTTTGCATTCTTTCCAGTTTAAGACCAAAAATGTACAGATCACTCCAAGTGCGGTTTCATCAGTGACCTATAGAACCGCAACACAATGTCCCATCTTCTACGCTCAGTGCTCTGAAGGATGGTGATGGTTCTAAATGCCTCTTTCCAACACCCTGTTAACCTGCGAAGCAACTTTCCATGAACTATGCACTTTACTTCCTTTGTGCCTTACCATTCAGAGTACGTCTCCATGCCCACTAAACTTGTTTAATACGCCCATGCAATATTTATTCCCAACTTCACTCTACTTGCAACCCCAACTTCATTTTTGTTACCTCGTCCGTGGCAGTGCCTCATAAATTGAAACCCATTTGTCCCAGAGTCTTTGAGCCACACATTGAATTTTTTTATTTATCCCATCCCAACGTGCACACGGTTCAGGTAGCAATTCAGATATTAGTAATCCCGCTATTTATTTAATATTTTATTCTACTTCAATTCATTCCCCTTTTGAGAGAAGCAGTTAGGGTAAGTGTGCATAGAGTATTGCGATGCAGGGAAAGAATCTGAAAGAGAGCAAAACTCTATTTGCATCCACATGCCTGTGTATGATTCCACAGCAAGTATCAATGAAGAGATTTGGGGCAAATCTTTGCAGCAGGTTCTGCAATGGACTTGGACTAGACTGCTATTGGGCCCAGAATGCCAAAGGAGATGCATTTTTAGATTTGGTATCCAGTTGTTAACCTGCAATGGCTACCTGATTCCAAGAGAACTTGTGCACAAGCATCTTCTGTTCCTCAGAACTGGTGTAACAGAAAATCATCTGCAAAACAGAAGGATCTCTGCCCGAAAGGCTGACTGTTTATTCTTTTCTGTAGGTGCTGCCCCTGCTGAATTCCACCAACAAATAATTTATCACCATTATGTTTCTGGTTTTTACCTTAGACCCTGGCTACTCACATTTCTTCTGGAAATATTGGACTGGACCACAACTCATCAGATCTAAGATAAAGTTCCTCAAGCTGCAGATGTGATTGCCATAGATCCCAATGGTTTGCTTCATCATCATGTCAGTGCTAAAAAATGTCCTCCATACTGGAACTTTATTTTGATGTGGCAATTCAACCCATTTGCCCAATTTATCCAAGAGTATAATGCCACAGCAGATGGGGCTCGTCAGCCATGGCTGGCAGATTATCAAGGAAAACGCTGATTTCATACCTCTGCTGCCTTGCAGCTATACCCTCTCAAGGGGAAGGCTTCAGGAATAAACCCACAGGAAAAATCCAGAGCTGTAATCCCTAAAGCAGTTCTACATTGAGTTCAACACTGACTGGCAACTTCTGTGATGTCATTGGTGCCAAACCATATTAGTCTCTGTCATTCCATTCATCAGCTGCATGAAGAGGGGGAGCCTGCTGTATGGGCAACAGCTTGCTCCCCGTATCACACTGTCCTGGCTTGTACACACAGATGGCTAGGATGCAACATCCATGGTCAACCCCAACCAATGGACTCATCAATAATGCCACACAAAATAAAGAAAATCATATTTTAATTGCTGATGTAGCCAAATGCTATAACAGGTTGAGCAGTCCCTATCCGAAATTCCAAAATCGAAATATCTCCGAAATCCAATTTTTTTTTTGGACTACTGACATGTCCAAATGGAAAATTCCATAGGCCAGTAGGAAGGTTCCCAGGTGGTGCGCATGTCATTACATACCACAGACAGTTCTGAGAAGTGACCTCACATATGCAATGAACAGAAGTTAATGAAATAGAAAAACTGCATAAAGCAAAAAATGAAGATCTTGATGGTGTATTGAAAGAATGAATTTGTCAGTATCAGAGAGAACATATGCTGTGGTCATGAAACAAGCAAAGATCACAACCACCTGAAACTTAAAGGCAATCTGTTGTCCATGTTCTTTACATTTACTGTGAAAGGTTGCATTGTAAAACTGTCAGTAACTATGGAAACCATTTCTGGGTCCATTATTTACTACTGCAAAATGCAAATTTAAGAAATACTCAAATGTTGAGGATTCTTGCAGTCATAATTCTTAGACAATGATATTTTCTAATTATTGTAAACTCAGTAATACAAACTTTTACTGCTACTGTAATTCAAGGGATAGCACACATTTCTAATACACATGAAAACAATCACAAGTTTCAGATAGGATTGTTGGTTTACTGTTCCTCAGGAAGTCATGACTACCATGAAAACTATTACAACAAATTAAGTAATAGTGAAACTTGAAGAATTTTAAAAAATGAAAGCATACATTGGGTTATATCACCCAATTTTAATCAATGCTGCTTTCCAGTCAGCTTCAAAATGAATACAACCTTAGTCAATCTTTAGGAATTGATGACCACCCTATTCCATTCAGTTTTATGAGTTCTCAGGCACCTAATGAGAGCAATGAAAGACCAGGTACATGCCATGAAACACCTCTGGTGGTTTGTGACATTGTCCACTCCTTCTGCAACTTACACAGGAGCTTCAGTGTGTTCCCAGAGGCAGAGTGTCAAGATGCCAATACCAACCCAAATGCTCCTTCACTTCTGAATAGTCATAGACAGTTATTTTGAGCAGCTGGTGGGAATGTTTCATTTTATAAAACATGCTCTGAGCACATTCAAAATCTTTTCCACTGTTGATCTAGTAACCATTTCCTTTGACAATGCTTGGAATGGAGTGGTTATTTTGAGAGGTTGGTCTTGGGCATGCGAATGACTTGGCCTGTCCAATGTACAGTAGTTAAGTGAATGCAATTACATCCTTAATACTGAGGAAACTTTGCTTGTCTATCCAATGAATTTAAAGCATTTACAAGGACAACTTTTACCAGTGCTCCGTGATGTCTGCTGTAGACAGTCCAGATCACGGGAGTATTTTGGAAAGTAGAAATCACAGGTAGACAATGTTTTGTGCTATGTCTGAAGTCTTGATCTTCACAAACACTTCACCTCTAAAGATCAAAGCCTGTGCTGGTCTTTAGATGGCAATAATGAATTTCTTCATCAAGATATCATCTTGCCAAAAGTTGGCTCATGAGGTATGGAAAATGGCCTACATTTTCCAGGGTCTTACCACAAATTTTTACTGTACGTGGGCACTGTGGAGCTGTCGGTCAGTTGAGGATTCTGTCTTGCAGATATTGATCATTTTGTGTTTTTAGTAGAACTTTAACGATGGTTTAGAACTCAGCCTCTTAACATGTTGTAACAGAAATATAATCTGCATACTGAGGCCCAATTATGCAGTTTGGATAACCTTGATTTGAAGTGCAGTTACCTTTGGTCAGACAGCTTCCCTTTGGTTCTGACGATTAACTCCACCTCTGCACTGCAACAAGGATACAGAAATGTGCTGGCTAATAACTTAGCTTGTATGAAACCAGTCCTCACCGAGAATGGGTCTGTTGTGAACCCACTGGCTAGCCTCACCATTTACATGACAATGTGTAGCAAGCATGAAATAGGAGATAAATTTCTATGACAGCCAAGTATTGAGGAAGGAGATCCACAAGCCTGTTCAACTGATGCAAATACAGGTTTTTGAGAGGTCAGAAACATCACAATAGAGACAATCCTGCATGCCATTTGATTTGCGCATCAATGTTGTATGCAACTAAATAACTATACACAGCATTTTAATAATTTGAGCTTCATGTTACGTTATTCTTTACATGAGTCATAATCTCAGCCTTCGAGCGGTGGGGTGATAGTTACAACACATGCAACTGTCAGAATCAGAATTACTATCATTGACTTATGTCATGAAATTTGTTGTTCTGTGGCAGTAGTACAGTTCAATTCACAAGGTTATTAAAAATAAATAAATAATGTAAAAAGAAAGCAAAATAGAGAGATAGTGTTCATGGACTGTTCAGAAATCTGATGGTAGAGGGCAAGAAGCTGTTCCTAAAATGTTGAGTGGATATCTTCAGGCTGCTATACCTCCTCCCTAATGGTAGTAATGAGAAGAGGGCATGTCCTGGATGGTGAGGGTCCTTAATGAAGAATTTCATCTTGAGGCACCGCCTTTTGAATATGTCCTCGATGCCCATGATAGAGCTGGCTGTGTCTACAACCTTTGGCAGTTTTTTTAAACCTGTGCATTACAGCTTAAATACCAGGTGGCGATGCAATTGATCTGCACTGTACATTTGCAGAAATTTTCTAGAGTCTTTGGTGATGTACCAAATCTCCTCTGCAGCTGCTATGCCTTCTTTGTGATTTTATAAATATAGTGGGCTCAGGATAGATCATCTGAAAGGGAGACATCTGGGAACAATGTGTTTTCCCAAGCTCACCTCCCTGAAGTCCACATCAATTACTCAACCTTACTGACGTTGAGTGCAGGCTTGTCGTGGCAACACTACTCAACTATCTCACTCCTGTATGCCTCATCACCATCTGTTGTTATTGGTAAATTTACAGACGGTGTTTGAGCTGTAACTAGACATGCAGTCATGAGTGTAGTGAATGCATTCTATGAGAATAGAACACATCATTAAGGTGTACCTGTGCAGACTGTAGGCAAAAAGGGCATGTTATTTCCGATCTGCAATATATGTGGTCTCCCAGTGAGGAAGTCAAGGATCCACTTGCAAAGGGAGGTATAATGATCCTGGATTTGAAGCTTGTTGATTAGTACGGAAGGGATGATGCTGAGGAACACCAAACAGTAATCAATAAACAGCCTGATGTAGATTGCCCATGTCACACACTACATGATACAATTTAATTCAAAAGGTAGATTTAAGACTCAAGTTTATTATGTACAGTGAAATGAGTTATTTGCGTTAACAACCAACACACCCAAGGGTGACCTGGGGGCAGTCTGAAAGTGTCATCACACATCCAGCGCCAAAATAGCATGCCCACAACACTTGGCAGAAGAACACAAGAAGCAACAAAACAATAGCAGAGAAAGCCCTGTTCCTCCCTGCCACACACACAGTCCATATTCATGGGACGCCAGCAGACTCCCTGACAACAGGCCTTTCATTACCCCTGCAAGCTCAGATGCACAAACCCGAGGCTCCGGGCAATGAGCTTTGACTTCCAATTCAACCCTTGGGCCTTGATCATCATTCACCCACAGAATCCACCAATCACAGAAAATCCAGCCTCAAACTCTAGACTTGTGTTGACAGGACCCTGAATACTAGGCCTTGAACTCCAGTCTCACCAATTTGCAAATTCAGGGTGTCAACAGACTTTATTCCTCCTGCCTGCACGCAACTCCGACTCTGAAACCTGCCTGCAACTCCTTGACCCTAGGACAGCCACCAGCCTTCATCCATGCTGGTCTGTCGGCTAGACATCCTGGCCCAATCAGTGGATGTCCCATGTCCGCATCACTGTCCTTGTCACCCTACAACCCTAGACTGACCCCTAACTCCCATCCGTCCCCGGCATATTATGGGTAAAATGAATTTGTAAGAAGGGTTACATAACTTTATTCTTCAAAAAGATAGTTAGTCTCTTTCCACTTAGTCATTCATCTGGGTGTGAACAAATTAACTCAATGATTGTCCTGCAGCAAGAAACTGACCTAATATTCCTGCGAGGTTCAGGAGCTGAGAGAAAATTAAGTGTCGTTCACCTTATGGATCCAATAACCAAAACAGATAGCGTATATTAATGGGAAAGACCGGGCAGCCTAGGCTTGTACCTGCTGAAATTTAGACACACACAAGGTACACTGATTTAAACACATAAATAGACTTGTCTGGATGAACATAGAGAGAATGTTTAGTCTTGTAGAAGAATCTAAAATTAAGGGACCTTTAATATGGATGGAGAAATTAAATTCAGACAAGTTTAAGATGTTGCACTTTGGGAAGTTAAATACGAGGAAAGTACAAGGTAAACGGCAAGACCCTTTACCTTGGATCATCATGGAGGAACCATGGTGTGCATGCCCATTGCTCGCCAAAATTGGAAACAAGCAGACAGTCTGGTAAAGGTGTATGACATACTTGCTTTCATCGGTTGGGCTAATAAATCTTAAAGTTGGCAAGTCAGACTACAGCAATACAAACCTTTGGTCAGGTTACATTTGGAGTATTGTGTGCAGTTCTGGATGCCATATTACAGTAAAGATGCAGAGGCTTTGGGGAGGGGTGCCTGGATTACAGACTAGTTTCTATCAGGAGAAGGGAGGAAAAAAGTTGGTTTGTTTTCTCTGAAGTGCTGGAGGCTAAGGGGTAGCCTGATAAAAAGTATATAAAATTACAAGAACCATTCATGTAGGGTAGGTAGTCAGAATCCTTTTGCCAGGCTGAATATTGGCAAATATTGGCAGCCAGAGCTTCAATGGCACAAGGTGGAAAAGTTTCAAGACAATTTACAAGGCAAGTTTTTATTTACATGCGGAGTGGTAGATGACGGGAACACGCTGCGAGAGGAGGTGGAAGAAGTAGATAAGATCGCAACATTTGAAAGGCACATAAACAGGAAGAAGAGGGATATATGCAAGGTGCAGACAGATTGGATTAGTATAAATTGCCATTATGGTTGGCTCAGACATCACAAGGTGACAGGTCTGTTCCAGTGCTTTATATTTTCTGATTATAAATACATTTAAGATTGAGATGAAGTGAAATTTTCTCACTTAGAGGGCTGTAAATCTTTGAAACCGTCTTTCTTTTTGGAAGGGCTGCAGAAGCTAAGTCCCTGATATTTTTTTTAAAGCAGAGGTGGACAAATACACGATAAGCAAGGAAGTGAAGGGCTGTCAGGGTAGAAGGGATTATGGATTTGAGATTACAGTCAGATCAGGCATGATATCATTAAATAGACGTTAAAGGGTCAAAAATGGCCTACTCCCACTCTTAAAATGTAACTCTATATGACTTTTTGAATAAAGTACACAGATATAAACAAAAGCTACTCTAAAGCATGAGCTCAGCATAAATCATTTGAAATATTTAACAGGCACACACTCCATCGTCTTCCAGGTCATTGTCACACAAAGCTACTTGAGCAGTTTTCATCTGCTAAGCTGCCAAGCTGTAAAAGTGGACTGTGCAATGACCTCTCAAACAGTTACTGCTCAAAGAAATGTGTGTATTTTTTTTTAAACAGCCACCCCAGGTCAGTGAGGAAGGTTCCTTCAGTCAGTTAATTAATAATTTGAGGGAGATCGATAGCTATACCATATGTTGCCAAGACTTTACTATAGGTCAAAATATCTACACTGGTCAGGAAGACTACTTTCTTGAAAATTTTCAATAAAGAATTGGTGAATAGATAAATTAGTAATGAGGCTAAAATATATAGATCAAGCTTCAAAAAAAAGAGTTGGGGTATTTAAACATAGAATAGAAGATAGTTAATGAAAATGAGTTTATATTTAAATCAAGCTTTTGAGTTAATGGCAAAACAGATAACAATTTGCTTCAGAAAAGGTTTACAAAATAATCAAAAAGACACTCTAACAAAGGGTAAATCCATGAATCTCCCAGACTACCCATTTTTGATTTTTAAAAATTGCTTTTTTTTTGTAATTCCTTCACAAAGAAAGTTCAAAGTTTGGTATATTACACAAAAGTACATTTCACCACCACTACAACTGTAGCAAGCGATATCAAAGTGTTGAAACTCAGAGCTGACTCCAGTGACAGCACCCTTCCCCTTCCTCTCCTCTGAAAAAGGAAGACGAAGACACAATATGTTACTCTGCCAAAACATAGATGAACTACCATTTCAAACTCAGACAGATGTGTATAATCTACAAAATCATGCTGATCTCCGAGTTATGCCCAACCACATGGCTAAAGGCGATGATATAATCTTTGCATTTTTATCCTGCAAAAATTAAAGGAAAATAGGGACAGGAAAAATAAAGTCATACTTTGAAGATGAAATGGAAGCATCTGATCTTATGCTAATGTCCGAAGGCGCCTCTGAACTGTAACGGAAATCTAAGAGCATCATTAAACAGGTGGAACACAGCATAGGGTAACACATTGTCATGCACTTTGGTCAACAGAATAAAAGCGTAGACTGGTTTTGAAATGGGCAAAGAATTCAGAATCGAAGGTGCAGCATTAGCTAAAGGTTAACTTGCAGGTTGAGTTAGTAGCAAGGCAATGATAGCCTTCATTTCAAGAGGATGAGAATATAACACGTATGTAATGCTGAGACTGAAGATACTGATCAGACCACATATGGAGTATTGTGAACAGTTTTGGACCCCATATGTAAAGATCCCAGAGGGGGTTTACAAAAATTATCCTGGGGATCAAAAGGTTAAAATAGGAGCATCTGATAGCTCTGAATCTGTTTATAATCGCTGGAGTTTAAAAGGAGGAGGGGAAGATCTCATTGAAATGTATTGAATATTGAAAGAGCAAACAAGAGGAAATCTGCAGATGCTGGAATTTCAAACAACACACACAAAATGTTGGTGGAACACAGCAGGCCAGGCAGCAGCTATAGGGAGAAACGTTGTCGACGTTTTGGGCCACATAAGAGAGAAACCTCTTCCTATCTTTCCTTTCGGTTAGTCCTGATGAAGGGCCTTGGCCCAAAACATCGACAGTGCTTCTCCCTATAGAGGCTGTGTTCCACCAGCATTTTGTGTGTGTTGTTGTTCGAACATTGAAAGGCCTGGATAGAGTGGATGTGGAGGGGATGTATCCTGTATTGGCAGAGACCAGGAACAGAGGGCACAGCCTCAGAATAAAAAGAGGTCCATTTAGAACTGGGATGAGGAGGAACTTCTTTAGCCATAGGATTATAAATACGTGCAATTTATTGCCACAAATGGCTGTGGAGGCCAAGTCATCAGGTACATTTAAAACTCACAGTAATAGGTTAGTAAAGGTGTCAAAGGCTACAGGGAAAAAAGAGATGAAAAGGGTTGAGAGGAAATAATAAATCACCTATGGTCAAAGAGCAGAAGAGATTTTATGGACCAACTGGCTTAATTCTATCCCTATGATTTTTTACAATCTCTGTATTTACAGTAAGTAAATTTCAATTGAAATTTCTACATAATCCAGAAATAGTGGTAAGACAGTACAAATATGAAAAAGCCTCCAGGAGTAACTATTATTTGCTTTCACAGACATGTTTCTCAGGCAAAACAAAGTCACAATATAAGACTTTATAGGAAAGTAGCCAATACAAAAATGTTAAACAGATTAACATGATTCACAACAGTCAAATAATAGGCATTCACATTCAGCTGCATGGGGCCTCTTAAATTGTGAACTGTTTGTCAAAAGATACAAGGACTGTTAATCCTACTTTTGATCTAACCTTGTTCATGAAGGTGCTCCTGGTGTGGAATTTATGGTGCAGTAAACACCTTAATGATAGCAACCATAAATGAGATTGCACAGTACTGGTTGCATAGCCATAGTCATGACCATAGTTGAATATTACAAACGTTGCTGCTGCTGCCAGAGCTCTTCCAGCCCAGGATCACCCAAGAGGCCACCTGGAGATCAGCACCACATGCCCACCAATGCTTCTTAAACTAGTCATTAAAGTAACAAAATGACTGCCATAATTTTGAATCTTTTCATTCACCAGACCATTTAATTGGGGAAAACTCTGAATGATTTGGTGAGGACACACTCATCTATGAGTGTCTTTATAAAGTCTGTGAAACCATGGCATATTCATTCAACTCTCAAACCTAGCCCAGTCCACCAATACGAAGCTGCCAGATAGCCATTCCTCTCCCCCCCCCCCCACCCCGTGACTACCTCTTCGTTGTCCTTGCCTTGGTGCCTTGCTCTTTAGACTCTTTCTATACTCAGGTAGGACATTTAGATGGTCAGATTTCCCAAAATGTGATCAAGCAATAGAATGGTAGGCACTCTTGAAGGTAGTGTAGCAGTGGTCAAGTGAGTTGGATCCTCTGGTGCTGCATGTGATGTGCTGATGGTCGCTGGCCAGACTTTTTCAAGCTAGCCTGGCTGAAGTCCACAGCAAAAATGAGAAAAGGGTCAAGGCAGGCTGTTTTTGTTAATCATGGCACCCAATCCACTAAATGCTAGTGTGGTATGTAAACTGCAGTCATGGCAAAGAACTCTCTCGGTAAATAGAATGGATGGCATGTAATCATTAAATGATTCCCAACTACCTAAACTTTTGCTACAATTTAATTTACCTGGGTAGCAATAGGAAGCATATAAACAGGATTGCAAAGTTATATTTACGTACACTTTATCTACAAAATACAGTATTTTTATGTTGACTTTTACCATACGCCATTGTCTTCATGATAAATTCTTATATCCACTTTATAATCTAAGCTCTTTATTTAAACCAATTACACAACTACATTCTCCATTAAGTAATGTCAATGTTTTTAATAGATTCATTAAGGTTCAGTAAGTACATTTAATGTCAGAGAAATGTATAGAATGTACATCCAGAAATTCTTTTTGTTTTCAGTATCAATTCCACAAATTGGCCAACTCTGGCACTGGCCAACTCCGCTGCTTTCTAAATCTCTGTATCTTGCATATAATGATAATAAATTTGTATACAAACCAGCTTAGACATGAATTGTGACTACTCATTAACTATCTGTTACTTTCA
Organism: Hypanus sabinus; assembly: GCF_030144855.1. NCBI lineage: Eukaryota > Metazoa > Chordata > Chondrichthyes > Myliobatiformes > Dasyatidae > Hypanus > Hypanus sabinus. Next base: position 18,128,904 of record NC_082720.1, read on the forward strand.
AAATTGTCTTAATCTCAACTTTACATAATACTAATCCTCTGACATGCAGAGCCTTAGAAAATTCATTTCAAGTAAAACCAAAGGGAGCACAGAACAGAGCAGACAGAGCAAAAAGCCAGTTTCCATTTTGTGGCACTTTATATTTGTATTTCTAAGATATTGTTAGAAAAAAAAAGGACAAAACTGAAACTAACTTCACAACTACAATTCAAACACTGCACATCAGAGTATATTGTAAAATATTCTATTACATTATTGCACTATAATCAATGTGAACGTCATGAGCATTCTAAGGTACAGTGAAAATCAATAAAGTTCCCACCACATGACCGATAATAGTTATCAAGGAGGTAATTTGCAGATGATAACAGTAAAATAAAATAGAACCGGCCAAAGATAATTATTTGGGACAAATGGAAAGTACCTACTACTCAGCAGGCATTTTATTTGCAGTACCAGACAAGTTACGAGAGAGAAATCAGAGGGCAATATTGGATTATCACGGTTCTTCAGATTACAAAGATGATTGAAAAGAACATTAACTTCTTACCTACCAAGCAATTCTAAACTTTATGTGGCAGAGGAGACAATTCGGTAAACTGAAAACTCAAACCATTAATAGAATAAACGTAGACAGTTGGGTAGGAAAGAAGGATGAAAGAGAATTGTTCCAGTACTCAAGATTACCAATCTTAATTTGAGGTAGGCAAAAAATATTTTACCAATTTGATCACTGAAAGGAAAAGGGACCAGCATAAAACAGATAAGTCTTCAATTTGCAAAGCACTGCGGTATTGTTCAGAATATTTTCTAGCACATTCTTTCCAAGTCACAATAGGCAAATATACTGCCTGTATCATCATCATCATCATAGGAGTCTTCAGGCTCCAGACACTAAATATACAAACCCCATTTCCAGAAAAGTTGGGATATTTTCCAAAATGCAATAAAAACAAAAATCTGTTATATGTTAATTCACTTGAACCTTTATTTAACTGACTAAAGTACAAAAAGATTTAATAGTTTTACTGACCAACTTAATTGTATTTTGTAAATATACATACATTTAGAATTTGATGGCTGCAACACACTCCACAAAAGTTGGGACAGAGGCATGTTTACCATTGTGTTACATCACCTTTCCTTTTAATAACACTTTTTATTCGTTTTGGAACTGAGGGTACTAATTGTAGTAGACTTGCAATTGGAAATTTTGTCCATTCTTGCTTGATATAAGACTTCAGCTGCTCCACAGTCCATGGTCTCCGTTGTCTGATTTTCCTCTTCATGATGCGCCATACATTTTCAATAGGAGAAAGATCTGGACTGGCAGCAGGCCAGTCAAGCACACGCACTCTGTGTCTACAAAGCCACGCTGTTGTAGCCCGTGCAGAAAGTGGTCTGGCATTGTCCTGCTGAAATAAGCATGGACGTCCTGGGAAGAGACGTCGCCTTGGTGGCAACATCTGTCTCTCTAAAATCCTAATATACGCCTCAGAGTCAATGGTACCTTCACATACATGCAACTCACCCATGCCGTGGGCACTGATGCACCCCCATACCATCATAGATGCTGGCTTTTGCACCTTTTGCTGATAACAATCAGGATGGTCATTTTCATCTTTGGCACGGAGAACTCGACGCCCGTTTTTTCCGAAAACTAGCTGAAATGTGGACTCATCTGATCACAGCACATGGTTTCACAGTCCTTTGGTCCATCTGAGATGAGCTCGGGCCCAGAGAACTCGCTGGCATTTCTGCATAGAGTTGATGTATGGCTTTCTCCTTGCGTAATAGTTTCAAGTTGTATTTCTGGATGCAGTGACGGACTGTGTTAAGTGACAATGGTTTTCCAAAGTACTCCCGAGCCCAGGTGGCTATAATTGTCACAGTAGCATGATGGTTTCTTAGGCAGTGCCACCTGAGGGCTCGAAGATCACGCGCATTCAACAGTGGTTTCCGACCTTGCCCTTTACGCACTGAGATGTCTCTGAATTCTCTGAACCTTTTCACAATATTATGTACTGTAGATGTTGAAAGACCTAAATTCTCTTCAATCTTGTGTTAGGAAATGTTCCTTTTGAACTGACTAACAATTCTCTCACAAATTTTGACACAAGGGGGTGAGCCACGACCCATCCTTGCTTGCAAAGACTGAGCCTTTGATGGACGCTACTTTTATACCCAGTCATGATACCTCACCTGCTACCAATTAGCCTGCTTAATGTGGAGTCTTCCAAACCGGTATTACTTGAATATTCTGTGCACTTTTCAATCTTATTTTAACTCTCTCAACTTTTGTTGAGTGTGTTGCAGCCATCAAATTCTAAATTTGTGTATATTATAAAATACAATTAAGTTGGTCAGTAAAACTATTGAAAATCTTTTTTGTACTTTTGTCAGTTAAGGGTTCACATGAAAAAACATATCACAGATTTTTGTTTTTATTGCATTTTGGAAAATATCCCAACTTTTCTGGAAATGGGGTTTGTAGACATGTGCCTAAGATAGAGTTCTCATATCTGCTGAAGAGCAGTGCCAATGTTTGAACAGTCTCACTTGCAAAATGGCAAACTTTGCGGTATTAACAGTATCTAGATTCAAGATTATTTATCACTTGCACATCAAAACAATACAGTGAAATGCCAATAACTGAACCTCAAACTCCAGTGTCACCGATTTGTGAACCAAGAGGGTCACTGGACCTCATTCCTCCTGCCCACACAAAATTCTGACTCCGGAACCTGCCAACAACCCGCCGACCACGGTCTTGAAGTTTGGAGCAAAGACTTAAAACTCCAGCCTACCTCTAAAACTCCCTCACATCCCTGTCACTAAAATCCTAACCTAACTCCCTAATTCCCCTCTCTGTCCCTAAAACCATCCTCCCAAACCCCGAAACAAAACACTAAAGAAACAGCTAAAACCGATCACAGCTCAGGGCCATCTTGAGACTCAATGCACCATTTGTTCCTCTAACTGACTTTTATCTCCCCCATATCTGGTGTTTGCTTTGTTTCTATTATTGGAGGTATTTGCTGAGTGAACAGTTCAACTGACATTAGCCCTCCTGAGTAGTTGCCTCCTGGTTTTTGCATTTGATATCCAGTACAGGTGAGATCATCCAATTAATCCTTTACTGTGGCTAATTTTCTACAGAGGAAGAAAAGTCTTTGGGAACTCAGCCATTGCTCAGTGATTATGACTGAACTATTAAAGAGTCATTTGTCTGAACAGCCTGTAAATTCTTGGGATCTGTGCAGGATCCAGAACATCAGAATGTAATTTGATTTTTCCAAAATATGGTCAGAGTATGCTACAGTGCATTTGGAAATTATTTCCAATCTATTCAAGAGACTAGAGATCATGGTTTAGAATCATAGAGCACTGATGTCACATGCTTTGAATACACTGGATTTTGTGTGCTCAGTCTGTTACTTAACCATACTTCATTTGTGAGCCGTGGCAGTTTTCCTAGTGTAAGTTGACATCTGCTTCAATAAAATGTTATTGACGATAGTGAACCAAAAAGTCTTTAAATTTGGTAACTACCAGCAAAAACGTAGCTGATATCATCAATGAAAGCAGGGGTTCACTCACATCTGGTGCCTTCACACTGCTTTTTGCCAGGAAAAAGCAAGGCCAAAACCCAGCACACATGGAAAATGTGTCACTGTTATATGAAGGGAAAGGAATAAATCTCTGATGAGGACTGAATGCATTTTGTTTTGGCTTGAAGTCCTGAGACTGAATATTTTCCATTTGACCCCATGTGAGGGTAAATTTGTTCTGTAACTGTCCCAAAAGACACATTCAATGAAGAGGACAACTAAGATCCTAAAAAGGGTTAGAGTATCAATGTTGTTGAACTCTTGTTATATACACTCAAATGGGTCCCAGGCCGAGCCACCACATTGAATGATATTTTTCATACCTACATGGAAAGACTTGATCCTATTGAGAAGCTTTTGAAAAATAGCTGATCTCTTCCAACAATTGGCACAATTCCTTTTTCTGTGCAAGTTCAAAGGTCTTAACAAGATCTATGAAGGCAATGCATAGCCACTTTCTTCATTACTTGCTTTTTCTCCTGCAACAACCCCAAGGAGAACGCATCAATGGTTTACCATTCTGTTCAGAAGCTACACAGCTCATTGCAAATGCTCTCTCCAGAGAGGAAGTTTACAAAGGGAACACATACAAAAGGCTTTCCAGTGATGCTTAGAAGGGAAATGCTGTAGTAATTATTGCAGTAACTCCCCGTCAACTTTGCTCTTTTAAAAATGGGACCATAATTGTATCCTTGTATCTTCACAATACAAGGAATTACATGTTCCATCCAGCACGTATAAAGAGGCCTGTTAAGATGTTCTAGCAGAGATGTTTGATGGCATCACATTGGATTCCATCCTCCCAAGGAAATGGCCTCGTTGCTGGGTCAGTCATGGCTTTGCTGGTACATCATGGGGTTCCAATGTGGCTGGCTTGAGGAGGGGAAAACTCTTCTTCAGAGATGGGCTAAATGCTCTTTTGCCCCATTCTAGACAAGGGTAAGTTCATAAAATTCAAGTAGCCAATAAGTATTTTGCTACTTGTTCAGTGTTTCCAACTGTTGTCTGGGGTAGCAACATTGTGTTGATTGGAATACCTTGTTGCTATATTTTCTTTTATTGAGATACAGCACAGAATAAGGCCTTCCAGGCCTTAGCGTCACGCAGCCCAAGAAGCCCCAATTTAATCCCAGTCTAATCACAGGACAATTTACAATGACCAACTAACCTACCAACTGGTACATCTTTGGACTGTGGGAGGAAACCAGACCACCCTGAGGAAACCCACATGGTTACAGAGAGAACACATGAACTCTTTACAGACAGCTGTGGAAGGTGATGTGCTTTACACAGACAGAGGAATTAGGTGTGAAACTTAAATTACAGTTAACAATAATGAAAGAAAAATTAGAAATGATAATCACAAAGCTAACCAATAGGTAAGCAGCTAGATATCGACAACAAATATCCTTGGACAGGGTTTAGGGAATTCTGCCACAGGACTACTTAAACATGGAGATTTGGCCTAAATGTGTAATATAAACATAGGCAGAAAAATTGGGAAGTGGCTAGTACAACAATGTGCACAAAATTACGTTCTATATCAGTTAGAAGCCTTGATATGAAAAAAATCCTACTTTTTCCACTCTTGATTACCAATGAATTGAAAGATCTTTGTTGAAAACTCAAGCCTCGCTAGTGGTCGTTTAACAGAATGGACTGCGGCCAAATCTGCACTGAGTAAACTTTCTCAGACTACTTAGAAGCATAAAAAGCACTTGGGTAGCATGTTTTTAGGAATTTTTAAAAACTACAGGATTTTCCACAGTGGAACACTTAATAGTTTTACATTTGTGCCAACAGATTCTGTGGCATTGCTCAAAAGCAATGTGGATCAGAGTTGTAATGTTTAGCTGCTGAACCCAACCAATCCTTTTCAGGTCACTGTAAAGACACCCCCCCCCCCCCCCCCCCCAACAACAGTGATCAAAATAAGTACCAAGGGCAAAGAATGAGCGTACAAATATCTGAAAAAGATGCATCAGAATTGTGTTCTTCACAACCTGTGAGCAATACAAAACTTCTTTTCTCTGGGCCTTCAACTGTTCCACAAATATTCCTGATATCTCAGAACTTCTTAAAAATGAAATGAGGTTAGATGGGGGGGTGGGGTGGAGAGCAGGGAAACTAATAAAAGTTCCTTTTTTTTAATATATATATATATATATATTTTGCAAAAGACTAAATAACTGGACTAGTGTGATGGACACCAAAACTTAAATATATAAATTGGAATCTGGCAGTCTAAACATTTACTTTGGCCGCATAAGTAACCAGGTAAAGTCAATAAAAAAAATCTCAATGGACTAATCTGGGCACAGTTGCATTTAAATTCTTCAGGAAATTATTGCGCTTTGTAGAATGGAACTCACGGCTAAACTATAAAATAAACAAAAAATGCTTTAACACTTTTTACTAATAGTGAATTTATGAATCTTTTTGGAAAACAAAATTTCCACCAACCCATACAAGTGTATAACAATTGGTTAATCAAAACTCGCCTCCCTTGAGGTGCAACCCAGCTAAAGCACTGTCCTTATGAATCTACAATGGCTGCTAAAATGGTTTGGCCTACTAATCAATTACTTCCGGCCAAATTGAAAGTCTTGCAACATGAAGAATCAAATTGCTGACAACAGCAAACCTCTTCTTGGTGAACTTATCTCAATCTATGCACAGTTTGCAGAAGGGAATTGGAATAATACCACCCAAACTTACAGCAATGATGCACTGGACCCACAGTCACCATTGCGGATGCAAGATCAGTCTTCTGGAGTGTAAAACCACTGAAAAAACCTGGACTGGATAACGTCCTTGGCCATATGCTTAGATCCCATGCAGATGAGCTGGAGGTGACGAGTGCGGATATTCTAACATTCCCTACTTCAATGTGAGGTTCTGACCTGCATTAAAATGACTACTATCATCCTGGCTCTTTAAAAAAAACAGTAACACGCCATAAGGACCATCAACCAGAAGCTCTGACATTCACTACCATGAAGTGCTTTGTGAGGCTGATCATGGCATCAACTCCAGCCTCCCAGACAAGCTTGACCTATTGTAATCATCCACCACAGAAACAGTTCTATGGCCCTATACTCATCTCTGGAGCATCTGGACTGGAAAGACACCTATGTCAAACCATTGTTTACTGAATTGCCTTCAATACTATAGTTTCAAGCAAACGTCTCCAAACCCATACAGCTGGGAGTCAACACCTCCTTTTGCAAATGGATCCTTGACTGTAATCATTAAGGGTAGGCACAACATTTCCACCATGATTATCCTCAACACTGGTGTCCCACAAAGCTGAAATCATCCTATACGCTCATGACTACACAGCTACATTCTGCTCTAACTCCGACTACAAATTTACAGACGATACCACCGTTGTGGGCCATATCTGAAATAACAATGAGTTGGAGTACATGAAGGGGGGAGGGGGAGGGGGGAGAGAGAGGGTGTCATGAAAACAATCTATCCCTCAATGTCAGCAAACCAAAAGAACTGCTCTTCAGGGAGGAGTGGGGAGAGTCTTGCATATGCACATCCTGTTTACATGAATGGTGCACAGTTTGAGAGGGCTGAGAGATTCAGATTCCAAGATCCTGGGTGTCTTGGTCCAACAACATGGACACCAGAGCCAAGAAAGCTCACTAGCACCTCAGGAGAAAGGCTAAAGAACTTTGGCATGTTCCCTTTGACCTTCAATAATTTTTGTCAATGCACCATACGTAGAAAGCATCTTATTCAGATATCTCATGGCTTGGAATGGCAACTGTTCTGCCCGTGACCACAAGGAACTTCAGAGCTGTGGATACAGCTCAGCTCATCACAGAAACTAACCTCCCCTTCATGGATTCTATGCATGTTTCTTGCTAGCTTGGTTAACCATATAACAATTACAGCACGGAAACATAATCAAAGTGGAAATGTCCTTAGGATAAGGGACTTCAATTACATGGATAAATTGAATGCAAAATTTTGCATAAAAATCAAAAGTAGAACATAGATGCTGGAAATCTGAAACAAAAATAGAAAATCCTGGAAATACTCAGATATAGGTTCTCTGACTGGAAATGCTGACTTGGTTCATCTTCCCAGAGATGCATCTATCTGCTGAGAACATCTAGTATTTTGCTTTTGTTATAGCATTGTTCTTCAAGAATTGAGAAGTAATTTTGTACAAGCATTCAGATAATTAAGGCCCAGAGAGAATGAAAGAAGAGAAACTATACCCAGGCAAACAACCCAAGGACCAGAAGACAGATTTTAAGCAACTGGCAGAAGAAACAGGGGTGATTCCAAGAAAAAAAAATTTTAAACATGCGAAGAGTTGCCATGATCAGGAATGCATTGCCTTAAAGGGTGGTGGAAGCAGATTCAGTCTGAGCTTTCCAAAGCAAACAGAGTAACACTTGGAGCAAACAACAATTGCAGGGCATGTCGGAAAAACGCTGATCAACATACTGACCTCCTTGTCTTTAGGCACCTACATTACTCCAGTGAAGCATAATGTAAGCTCAGGAAAGGGTACCTCATCTTCTGAACTCAACCAGTTCTGGTGGAAGATAATCCAAAACAAAATTATTCACTTCTTCCTCATTCCAAAATGCTGCACAATTTCCATTTTCTTATTTCAGATTTCCAGCATCTTCAGTTTTTTGAAGAGACAGACTAGATTAGTCTTGCAGCCAGACAATGAACTGAATGCTGGACCAATTCTCTGATTGAGAAGATTTTTGACACACTTGCTGAATTCCTATTCAATGCATCATATATACCACGTGCCAGCTAATATGTAAACAACTATGAGTTAATGGGCAGAAAAGGTGAAAAAATACAAAGCATTCTTTTGTTTCTGCAGCTGAACTGCACCAATAATATAATCTGAGTGATTTTAGCCACAACGTTTCCAATATTATTTTAAAATCTATTTATTGTGACATTTTTCTTCCCATCATCCCTCTACATTGGAAGTCAAATGTGCACAGCTTGTTTTTATTATTTTACAAGTGAAAAGAAAATTTAAAAACTCTAATCTCCCATCTACCAAGCTTCTAGACAGAGACAAATGTCCAGAAAATCCTGGAGTCAGAAATGAAGTAATTATCTCACCATCAGCAAATCAATTTAGGTCAATTGCCACAGCATATCACTGAGAGTTGCCAGAGCTAATCAAGAGATTAATTTAAACATATACCATTCAGGCTGCTTCCAAAGGCCATAGAAAAGGTAGAATACATGTTGGTTCCCATATGGATCACACTGCCCCTTCTCCATGGGTGCAGCTACAATTATGGGGTTGAGGGTGGAGGGAAAGAATAATGTATAAGACAGAAATGAGGCTATAAGAAAAAGTACAATGTTATCTGATTTGGATGATTAAGCTATTCATTTTATGGACTCTAACACCAATGGCAACTTTTAACAGAACAATGCTTTAATCTTTATCCTTAAAAAATTACAAATATACATACTATTTAGGGTTAAGTTTTAGATTGGGGGAATAGTTATCTGGGCAGTAGATATGGGGAAAATGTTAAAAAGAAAAACATCACAAATAACAAGATTTTAAAACTACTGCAAGGGGTTTGCTCCAAATTGCACACTTCGATTACAGTACGCACTCTGTACAATAACCAATTTATCAAACACAGTAAAGGATCATAAAACAATCTTTAAAAAATCTGTCAATAATCTCCTGCATATACAGCCCAGTTAAGCACAAAACAAGGTCCAACAGTCAACAGTATGTCAGTAATTACTGCTAATCTATCACACTGGATAGTCTACGCTCACATCATTCCTGCCCTTAAGTCCAAGCTTTGTGCTTCAGTCATCTAGATTGATTGCCAAAGTGCAAAGGCTGTGTGAACAAGTTCTAATGCTCAAGTTGTGCACTCACAAGCTTGTCTTGTAGTCATTAGGACAGCGCTGGAAGAAATACAATTCCCATGGAAATCAGTTGGCTCAATTGCAACTGAAGTTACTCCAGGAAAAAAAGATTAAGAATCTGGAAAACATCACAGCTCTATTTCACAATGACAGAGTTGGTTTGTTATGCCAGTACTTGCACTTCAGTATCTATCATCAATGCATCTGCAGAATCTTGTAGTAGTCTTAGATTTAGAGACCATGTTGAAGTTTACAACAATATATAATCCAATATAAATTCTGGTCACAACACAACCAAGGCTACTTCTATAAGGCACTGGGGTTCTAGCAGCATGTGTTTTTAGAAAGTTTTAGATCTTTAAAACCCAATTAACATAAAATAATTTTTCAAGATACAGAGCAATTGTTTATATTGGCAATGAAAAGATAGAAAATGCCAATTCCAACTTACAGTACCATTCAAAACATTGGCTGGTCTTTGCCTTTCTCTTTCCAAAATCTGTAATTTAAATGAGGTCTGACGAGCAAAGTTGTTGGATTTAATTACTATGGTGGCAGCAGGTTATATTTCAATGCAATAGTGTTTTGCTTATACCAGAATTTTCTACCACTCTCTTCTCCCAATCACACCAGTGCAAAACATATTTTCCAAACAAAATCTAATAAACTAAAAATTATTACTCACTTAATACTTTTCTAGTGACAACTTCCTCAATGAAATGGTCAATATGTCACATGACTAGGATGCATTGAGCCTAAATGAGATAACTATTATAACCTCATCAACCTTCCAATGAAACAATTGGCTTAGAGTCATTTGTTGACAAAATAACCATTATTGGCAGAACCTTAGACTAGAGGTGTACAGGAGTGAGATGTCCCAGCAACAACCTTTAACTCAACATCAGTCAGACCAAAGAAATGATTGTGGACTTCTTGAAACGGTAAGAGGGAACACACACAAGTTCTCACAGAGGGATCAGAAGTGGAAAGAGTGAGTAATTTCAAGTTCCTGGGTGTCAAAATCTCCGAGGATCTAACCTAGTCCCAGCATATCCATGTAGCTACAAAGGAGGCACGGCAGCGGCTATATATCATTAGGAGTTTGAGGAGATTTGGTATGTCACCTAAAACACTTGCAAGTTTCTTCGGATGTACTGTGAAGAGCATTCTAACTGGCTGCATCACCATCTGGTATGGTTGGGGGAGAAGTGAAACTGCACAGGATCCAAGGAAGGTGCAGAGCTAAAGTTAGTCATCTCCATCATGGACACTATCTTCTGTAGTATCCAGGACGTCTTCAAGGAGTGATGCCTTAAAAAGATAGTGACCATCATTAAGGACCCCCATCACTCACCACATGCCATTAAGGAGGTACAGAAGCCTGAAGGCACACACTCAACGATTCAGGAACAGCTTATTTCCCTCCATCAAAGGATTTCTGAATAGACATTGAACCCATGAACATTATTTCACTACTTTTTTAAATTTCTTCTTTGCAATACTTATTTAGTTTAACAATATATTTACTGCAATTCAGTTTTCCTCTGTTATTATGTATAACATTGTGCTGCTGCTGCAAAGACAACAAACTTCACAACATATGATGGTGATATTAAACCTGATCCTGATAAAGTCTCGCATTATAGCCAGCTTCTGAGCACAATGAGGAATTCCCCAGGGGTGAGCTGAGAGATTAAACTTCCCCAGATTACAGCCTTTGGTAAATCCCTCATTTGGGTCCCGTCTTGAACAAAATACATAAAATTCAAGGATTTGGGGCGGGGGAAACCTAAAGGAAAAGGAAATGTTACTTTAAATAAAATCAGACTTATTTATAATATAATATACATGCGTATTGACTCAAGTAAATTATAATTCTTCAAAAAAAGTAGCTTCACTCCTGTTAAATATAAATTTTAGCTTAAAACCCACATTAAAGAAACGTTTAATTAATCATGATACATCACTTACAATGTACTTCTTAAGAAAGTATTCCCCCCGCCAACAGATTGAAGATGCCATTGGCAAGCTGCCCTATTAACCCTTTGGTTAAGCATCTAACTTCAGTGTCAAAAATATACAAAGAACAGATATTGGAGATCTGAGATAAAAACAAAAACTTTGCTCTGTATACTCAGGAAGTCAGGCAGTGTTAATGAACACAAAAAAATTAATGGTTCAGGATGATATCTAGGCCAAGTGAGAGGGATATAGGGAAAGAGAAAGTCTGTGGAAGAACAGATCAGAACAGCCAGGTTGTTACATGAGAACAGTTTGGACAAAAGTAGAAACAGTGGATGCAATATTCCTTCCCCTGCAGTCTCCAGTAGAAACTTTACCTGAACAATAGCAAGCAGGTTTCTGGAAGCATGTATCACAAAATATCTCTGTTAACAACACTTTCCTTCATTGTGGTGACTGACGAAGTAAGAAATAGCCAGACTGGATGTGTCCTGATTTTTATAGCTTTAACCCAGCTTTAACAATTGTCCACATTGTCAGATTGATTCCAGTATTTTAAATGAATTGGGAAAAGCATGGTCAAAGATGTGGCTAGTTATGAGTTCAGGTCTTCAGCTCATATGCTGTTCAAGTCATTAACCATTGCCATATCCAGTGTTTTCAGTTGTGTCTTGGTATTACACGAAGTGACCCAAAATGGCTGATGCCTGAGTTTTATAAATAGCAAAGACCTCAAGGAACTCAGGGCATCTGTATGGTGACACTTTGGTTTACCAGTTTGGACTGTTCCTTGGAATCCCAGGAATCTCGGCTCGATTCTGCAATGGGTGTCATGTACGTAGAGCTTGAACGATCTACCCATGGTCAAGCGGGTTTCCTCTGGGTTCTCTTCTCACACCCCAAAAATGTGCTCGTCCATGAATTGGCCACAGTAAACTCAGAGTGTGATAAACAGCAGAAGAATCAAAGGGAACTAATTGGGCGTGTGAGGGAGAATACTGGAGGACTACAGGGAGATAGGAAGCAGACAGGATTGTTCTGCTGTAAACTGTTATGAACCAATGGACTTCTTTACAACAATAAGTGATCAGCCACTTAGCCATTTGCACTCAAGACCATTTCAGATGCTTCAGCCACATCTTTAGCACTCAGATGCTGAGCATGCAATTATTGGGATCTTATTCGACAGTTAATTATAGCCCACTATTCACCAATTGATGAGACAGGAAGGAAAAGCTTTGATCAACATGAACAGAAAATGCTGGAAATACGTGGCATTTGTGGAAATGAGAAACAGTGCAGACCCTTTATCGCTATTCCCATATTCTGTTTCTGGTTTCTCCTTCAAAGTGTTTCTTTCACCATAGATGCTGCAACATCAATTTTAATGTGTCTGCTCCTACCATTCTTTTCTGGACTTTTCACTGAACAACAATTGGTTTCTTTTGACTTCTTCGATAGAATGTGATACATGTCACGTTATTAAATTAACAGTTCTGCTGTTGCCATGGGACTTTGCATCTCATGGTTACCCAGTTCTGAATCTCTCCCATTTAGGACAATGGTACTGCCAAAAACAAAGGGTACTGTCCTTAATGTCTCTACAACTCAACTGCACGGTGTATACTCCTCCCATTACTATCGTGGATAATGCTTCTGTAAAATGCAGATTGATGTAGATTGCTGGTTTCTCTTCTCACCACCTGCTGCATACAGATTGGCAGTTTCTTGATTCAGGTAATCACAGATTTCTAGCATCCACAGTATTTTGCTTTTGAATTTATTTCATTCAGGAGTTGCCCAGCATCACCAAACCACTCTGTAAAGTCTCTTACTCTCTGCCAATGCTACATTCAGTGGTTCTTCCAATTTATCTTAGTACAGTAAAACAGTAATTCATCTTCTGAGACAGTAAGCAGCAGCTTTCCTTGCCTACGTTTGACCCAATGCCAAAGAAATGTTCAGGAATCCCAGCGCTATTCGAGGCTGTGTTGCAATATCTTAAGGATTCTGACAGAAATATCTTAGTTAACTGTTCTAACTGTGCAAAACAGACCATATCAGGAAAATACTCAATAAACCTGCAGTTTGCAAACCAGTTCCCATGCATTCACAAGGAGGGCTGCATGTAGCACTAGGCCAAGGACACAAATTAAGGGAACTCTTTTCCGAAGGAAAAAAAGGACAGTAAAGGGCAACATAGCCAGGTCAAAATACCAATGGGTTGAATACAAGAGACCTTACATTTAGTAAAATCTCTCTGCACCGGAGATTCTTGTGCGTGCCATGCCTCAGAAGCAATTTTCACTGAAGCTTCTGTTAACAACTTTCCAGGGGCCTTCCACCAGCATCCATTTCTGCCAACTATCAGAAATATGAAGGTAGTTGATGAACTGTTGTACGTCAATATTTAGTGGAATAAAATGATCAGAGTACATTAATATATTACAAACACATCATAAAAAGTCACCTTTGAATCTTTACTTTCACTTGTGTACATGAACAAATTAGAAAGTAACAAGTGTTCATTAAGAAAGATTACTTCCTCTTCCAAATATAAAAAGCCCTTCAGTTTTCTTTTGGACTTGTTCCTTTTTTCATGTTATTTAATCTTCAATGAAGAAAAGTTGTTGAGATCTCGATCAATGGAAGCTTGGACTCTACAGGTAGGCAGGCATCCAGTGGAGACATAATTTAAATATAAATCCCAGGATGTCAGAAATTACCCGATTGCAGGTACATTAAAATTGTTTCAGACTAAAACTAAGTAAGAGTTGTCATTAACAAATTTCTGCCTGTCTGTCCCAAGCCATGAACCACTATGACCTGGGAAAACAATGGCACCACCCCTTACATGTTCTCTGTCAAGCAGACACCACCCAGGTTTGGAAGCATAACTCATTCTAAGTGCTGGGCCTCAAGCTCCCTACTCCACTGCAGCATAGAAGCACCTTAATTAAACAGCAGCAGCTGGCTTACTGTCATCTTCTCAAGTCAAGCCTCATCTTTAAAAATGAACTAAAAATAAAAATCTAATCAACAAATGAAGACGTCTTCTTCTCATACCTCTCCCTTGCAGAAATATCTGCAAGAAAAGCTCCCACATTGTTTATTCCTCCTCCTACTCCCTAGGTAGTTTGGGCAAGGAGACTAGAAGTACAACACGCATACTATTTCCTGCCAAATGAAAGCACATTAAATTTTAAACTCCAAATCATGCCACCATTTATCTGACAAATTGTTTCTATCAGTCACCTCAAACCTACATACGAACCTCAACAATATAACTCATTAGTTCAATGGAAGTGCTTCAGTAAATTTCACGACATATGCCAGTGATACTAAACCTGATTCTGAAGTTTCCAGACACAATGTCAGAGAGCAAAGTGGGCAATACATATGGCACATAACAAATAGGGAAATATCCTATAGTAAATAAATATCAGAATGAAGAGCAGAACAATACAGTATTTAAAACTCGAGGATGCAAGGCCCAGATGTGAAGTGCTAATAAATAAGAACTCAATTTCTAATGGTGCAATGAAGGGCAGAGGGGCCAGTGGTTTGGGGGTAACAGGGAAGGGCCAGGAGACAGAGGGAATGGTCAAGAAAGAGGGAGAGTAAGTGGGGTGGGGCAACAGAGGGACAGAAGGGGAGGGGCCAATAAGAGTGACTGGTGAGGGACCAGAGAGCAGTGGGAAGTAATAGTAGGGGTAGGGCTGGTGGGAGTGACAGATGCAGATAAGGATAGAGGGGCTGAGGGGGGGTGGGGGCCACAGAGGGCAGAGGAGGAAGTGATGATGATGGATGGGGAGCAGCCTGGAAAGTGTTCAACAGGTGGGGGCGGGGTCTGACAGATGGAAGAGGTGGCAAAGTGGAGGGCAACAGGTAGGGGGGAGGGGCCCTGGGGAAGTAGGTAGGGGAAGGATAGGAGAGGGGCTGGGGAAATGGGTGGTGAGAAATAGGGGTAGGGACCAGAAAACTGAGGGGGTACTAAGCGGAGGAGCCAGGGAAATGGGATGCGACTGATTAGTGAAGGGAGTGAGGGACACAGACTGGGGGAGGGGACAAGGAAGTGGGGGCGACAGATTGGGGAGGGGACGAGGAAGTGGGGGGGGCGACAGATTGGGGAGGGGACGAATGGGGGCAACAGACTGGGGGACAAGGAAGTGGGGGTGACAGATTGGGGGATGTAAAGTGAACACTGGGCAACAGAGCAAGAGGGCAGAGGTGAGGGGGGGCTGGGGGAAGTGGGGGTGACAGGGGGAAGAAGCAACTGTTTGGTAACATAATAAAGTGAGTGAGAGTGAGGCTCTGAGGGGAGGGATCGAGAAGAAATGAAGGGGGTGATCCAGACACATCTTGTGCACCTCCTAGTGGTTTTTGATCGGGAGACTGAAAGAGGCCTGCATTATATTCCTGTCCTGCAACTATATTTGGGCGTTAAAAGGACACCTTAGGAGGCCACCCTCCCCTATTTGCAATTCTGCTAAAAAAAAATCAATCACTCCATTATTTGTGCAGCACAATATCAGAATATCAACCAGTGAATTTTGGAAGGGGCAAATAAAAATGGAGCTTAAAGAACAAACATATTTCCCCTACGACTGTGGCTGGCAAAGGTGGGTACTGGTCACACAAGTCACTGCGAGCCATCAAGAGTTCCGGCTGGGCAGTTGAGGTGAAGGAGAGGACACTTGCAACAAGTGGCCCTCAACTATTCTCCCCCCCCTCCCCTTACTCACAGGCCGCACCATGCAGCCTCCCCCGCTGCAGTGTGCCTTGCGAGCCGGGAGAAGACTTGCAAGGTCCCGCTGAGGAGGCAGCGCTTTCGCTGAGCAACGAAGCAACTCATCGCCTTCACGCTCTGACGGACGCCACGCTGGAAAGTTACCCAGCAAAGGCCTCTCCCGCCCCGGGAACTTGAATCACAGCTGCTAAAGGGCTCCCACAGCTGACAAACGGATGCACCCACCGCCACCATCAGTGTCCTCTTCCCGTCGCCGTCTCCTTAGTAACGCACTCCAGGCAACTGAGCAACGGGGACCACTCGGGGCCTTATATAACCATTGGCCTCTGCTACCGGCCCGCAGCTTGTGGGGGGAATTGGTGTCTTCCCTCAGCACTTCTTCCAAGCCCGCCTTTCACTTTCTGCTCCCACTCTCCACTGTTTCTATATTACTCTGAAAAATTACTCTTGTAGAAACTGAAGCAGATCTAAATGAATTATTTCGCTGTTGGACCTCGGGGCGACAGTAATCCCCCCCCCTTCATTCTGCATGTTTCCAGAAACCCGAATGGCCACAAGCATG
Organism: Hypanus sabinus; assembly: GCF_030144855.1. Taxonomy (NCBI): domain Eukaryota; kingdom Metazoa; phylum Chordata; class Chondrichthyes; order Myliobatiformes; family Dasyatidae; genus Hypanus; species Hypanus sabinus. The sequence goes on from NC_082720.1 coordinate 18,145,690, forward strand.
GGAAATAAACGGGGAGAAGACTGGTAGGAAAGGGGAGGGGTTGATATTAACTGAGACGACCACCATTAGCAGGACAGTTATTATTCAAATCTTACAAATTAAGTTTAGAAGCCAGCAGTCTTCAGATAAATTTGAGATTATAGCTCCTTTTAGTAGCGATTTTTCTGGAATTGGTCTTTGCACAAAATTTAGACTCCCCTAGTTGGGCGAATGGCTCAGCCCGAGAGGGCGGGACGAAAACTTCGTGAACGGGCCTGGCGGATGGAACCAATGCAACGCAGAATATAGGGGGTATTGAATACATAAACAGCTTTATAACTGCAAAATAAGCATAATATTACCAAAATAATGATTGTTTCTAACTTCATAACAAAATACTATTGACTAATGCTTTAAAATACTGTGTGAAGGCATTAGTGGCGGGAAAGGAATAAGGAATAAATAGAACCCCCTCGCCAGTTATCTATTGCTTGGGCTAGCCAGCGCGGCGTCTGCTGGGATTTGTAGTTTTGTTTGGCTGCTTCCGCCCTGCTGGAGTAGTGAACTCAGTACAGTACCTTTATTGCCCTCATTCAGTAGGGCTCTCTTTTTAACCCCTTGTTGCAATGCCAACGAGGAGCTTTTAATATATCTAGTGGGGCAAATTGAATGATTTATTTTTAAAAGGGTAGATCTCCACTCAGCAAAAGTTTTATTTAAACTTTGACTATATTCTGTCTGGTTAAATATTAATTTCATGTGAACCCAGCAATTCACAGACTTCCACAAATCCACTGCATACAAGGAAAATAAACAGCCCAGCTTCTAAATGACTATCTTAATTATTGTAATTCAATTTGGAAAAAAAAAGTCACAAAGCTAGTAATATGGGCTTGAATTTCAGCAATTTGGAAATTAATCACCTCGTGCTCCTGATAGTTATTTTATTTGCAGTGATGAACAGAATATATTATGTAGTATGTGACTATTTTGTTTCCTTTCAAGAAAACTTAAACAGAATCTTTGAAAGGACAGGAAAAAATACTGCAAGCATTTCCTTTAAAAATGTGCTAGTTTCTGTTCTATTCGCACAGAAAAGGAGCTTAAATCACAGAACAAAACAGCTGGCTAGTCACATGGTACCAGGCCATTGCCACTTTAAACATTCAGTACCATTGTTCTATGTTGGCTGAAATTTATATTAAAATGCAGTTCCAACTGTTCAGTTTCAATGAAGGAAGCATCACAAGAACTGATTGATGTCTTGCTCAAAATGTTTCTGCTCAAGTTTCAGCCAGAGTAAGGTTGCAGAGCTTGAAAAACAAAACTCAGTTTCAATGACATGCCCAAAGTGACACGGAATTTCTTAGCACTTGGTTTTAAAACAGGGTGGGGGAGGGAAATGGGAGAAAGGAAGATAGCAAGACATGTTTACAGCTCTACGAAAGGGCACAGGATTCAAGTATAAATGCCCTTTTAATCATTACACTATAAATAATGATAACTTCTCAAGCATCCTTAAAGAAGTCACTTACACTCATGAAATCTTTATTTGTTGTCATCTGTCATTGTAGCCAGCATTTAAGTGTGTACATTACATTGTTAAGGCATCTTCTCCAAGACAGACAATTATTACAGGGCCTGGTCCAGTAAGAATCACCAGGAAAATCACTGTGTGCTTGTACATGCATTCAGATGCCAGCCTCAATGTAAGTAAAGTGAAATGTCTGAAAAAAATGGTTCTATCCCTGGGACTTAAGCATGAAGTTCTGAATGGATTTTATATTTCTAAAGATAATGATTTAACGTTCAGATATAATCTTCACCTTAGTTTATAAGTAGAATGGTACAGGACATAAGGCTATTCAGCCCATCAAGTCTGTTCTGCCATTTGATCATTGCTGATTCCTGGGTGTCAAGATCTCCAAGGATCTAACCTGGTCCCAACATATCAATGTAATTATAAAGAAGGCAAGACAGCAGCTATACTTTATTAGGAGTTTCAAGAGATTTGGCATTTCAATAAATACACTCAAAAACTTCTGTAGTTGTACCGTGGAGAGCATTCTGACAGGCTGCATCACTGTCTGGTATGGAGGGACTACTGCACAGGACCGAAAGAAACTGCAGAGGGTTGTACATCTAGTCGGCTCCATCTTGAGTACAAGCCTACAAAGTACCCAGGACATCTTTAGGGAGTGGTGTCTCAGAAAGGCAGCATCCATTATTAAGGACCTCCAGCACCCAGGACATGCCCTTTTCTCACCGTTACCATCAGGTAGGAGATATAGAAGCCTGAAGGCACACACTCAGCGATTCAGGAACAGCTTCTTCCTCTCTGCCATCCAATTCCTAAGTGGACATTGAACCCTTGGACACTACCTCACTTTTTAAAAAAATATACAGTATTTCTGATTTTTGCATGTTTTTAAATCTATTCAATATATGTATACTGTAATTGATTTATTATTATTATATTTATTTTTTCTCTTCTACATTATGTATTGCATTGAATTGCTGCTGCTAAGTTAACAAATTTCACGTCACATGCTGGTGACAATAAAGCTGATTCTGATTCATTTTCCATCATTCTCCTGCTTTCTCCCCACAACCTTATTAAGAAATTATCAGCCTCTGCTTTAAACATACCCAATGTCTTGGCCTCTACAGCCATCTGTGGCAATGAATTTCACAAATTCACCAGCCTCTGGCTAAAGAAATTCCACACCTCTGTTCTAAAGGGACGTCCTTCTATTCTGATGTTGTGCCCTCTGGTCCTAGACTCCCCCACTATTGGAAACGTTCATACTATCTAGGTCTTTCAATATTTGGTAGGTTTCAATGAGTCCTCCCCCACCCCCCGCCACCCCTTGTTCTTCTAAACTCTCGTGAGAAAAGAGCCATCATACATTAACACTTTCATTCCCAGGATATTTCTTGTTAATCCCAATGAGACAATCTCAAATGCCAACACATCCTTATTTAGATATGCGGTGCAAACCTGCTCGCACAACTCCAATATGTTTTTTTAGGTATGTCCTTCACAGAACAAGTTTTCCTATATTAGCCATCAAGGCTGAAAAAAAGTGTATTTTCAAAAGTTCCTTACTAATACCCACCTCCAAATTGATTCAGGGACACAAAGGCAGAACAATACCTGTAATGACATTTATTGTTGGGATTAAATCAAGAATGCAATTTAAATGAAAAACACCTCGTTCTTCAGACAGCTAATGCTTCAGCTGGTTCTCGACTCACACAATGTGAGCATGAATTAGATTACAGACTTAACGACAAATTTCTTTCCTGAGCAGCATGTGGTTAAGGAAGTATGGATGCAGCAGCCAGGTAGTATCTCACACAAGTTATCACACTCTTCAGCTGAACCCAGGGCAAGAGATTCCAAGTGTGCAGGACGCTACATTCAAACTTAGATCTGAGCCCAGATTGTACAGTAGCAGGAAAAATGCATTTAGCTCGGGTATTTCACAAACTATCCTGAAGTGCTTCCAGAGGCTGGTCATGGCACACACACATCGACTCACTGCAGTTCGCCTAACCAGTGAAACAGGTCTGCAGTGGACACCGTTTCCCTGCTCCTCTCCTCACCTCTGAAAAACCTGGGTTTTGTTTACTACTACAACTCGGCCTTCATAATCAAATCAACCTCATCTCCAAATTCCTAGACCTAGTTGCTGACTTCAGGAAGCAGCATTGCATCTACAACACTCTCTGTATCAACGGTGCTGAGGTGAAGATGGTTGAGAGTTTCAAGTTCCTAGCTGTAAGTATATGCAACAATTGATCTTGGTCTAGCCCTGTAGAGACAATGGTTGAGGAAGCACACCAAAGTTACTACTTGCTCAGAAGGCTAGGGAAATTTGGCACATCTCCTATGACTCTTCTCGATGTTTAAACACGCACCGTCAAAATCAGCCTATTCAGAATCACCGCAGCTTGGCACAGCAACTGCTCTGCCTAAAACCACAAGAAACGGCAGCATTGTGAATGCAGCCCAGTCTATCGTACAGAGCAGCCTCCACTCCATTGGCTCTATCTGCTGCCACAGGAAAGCAGCTAATGAGACAATCCCCACCCCAACCTTATCACTCTCTCAATAGATACAAATGTTTTAAAGCACGTAATGTTTGCGTCTACTCTGTTATCAGACTCTTGAGAAGACAGTAAAGATCAAAGTTCAAAGTAAATTTTATTACCAAAGTTCATATATATCGCCAGATACAACTGTGAGATTCATTTTCCTGCGGGGCATACTCAGCAAATCTATAGAACAGTAACTGTAACAGGATCATTGAAAGATCAACCAGAGTGCAGAAGACCACAAACTGTGCAAATGCAAATATAAATAAATAGCAATAAATAAGAAGAACCTGAAATAACATGATAAAGATACCTTAAAGTGAAATCATTGGTTGCAGGAACATCTCCGTGGATGGACAAGTGAGTGCAGTTGTCCTCTTTGTTCAGGAGCCTGATGGTTGAGGGGTAGTAACTGTTCTTGAACCTGGTGGTGCGAGTCCTGAGACTCTTGTAGCTTCGATCTGATGGTAGCAGTGAGAAAAGAGCATGTCCTGGGTGGCGGGGATCTCTGACGGATGCTGTTTTCCTACAACAGCGTTTCACGTAAATGTGCTCAGTGGTTTACCCTTGATGTACTGGGCTGAATCCTTTTGATGGATTTTCCATTCAAGGTCGTCGGTGTTTCCATACCAGGACATGACGCAGCCAGTCAATACACTCACCACTAAACATCTAGGGAAGTTTGTTAATGTTTTAAGATGTTGTGCCGAATCTCCACACACCCCTAAGGAAGTAAAGGCACTGCCATGATTTCTTTGCAATCGCACTTACCTGCCGGGTGCAGGACATTAAAAGCTGAATTCTCAATCTCCTAATTTAGCTTGTTGTGACTTTGTCTACCTGCATTGCATGTTCTCTATAGCTCCATTCTGCATCCAGTTTCTTTTTGTTATCTCAAAGCACTAAATACACTATGATCCACTTGGATGGCACACAAAAAATACTTTTCACTACTTCTCAGTACAGGTGATATCAATAAAAATAGCAGAAGTTGGAATTATTCTTCCTCCTTCCAAGATGTCAAGACCAGTATGGTCCCCCAAATGGGCTTTTATTGGGCTAAAGTAAAATTCCAAATCAATGATTTCAACTTTCGTATAAACAGGAAGTAGACAAGATGTTCATTTTCAATTGTCATCGTGTACACATGAATATCTAATTTGTAATTCAGTTCTGCCTAGTGCTACAATAGCATTACAGTCAGCACAGCAATATTACAGCTTGGAGCATTGGACCTCAAAGTTTAATTCCAACACCACCTGTAAAGATTCTCTATCCGTCCTCCCGGTGGAATGCATGGGTTTTCCCCAGGTACTCTGGTTTCCTTCCGCAGCCCAAAGGCGTGCCGGGTAGGCTAATTGGTCATTGTAAATTGCCCCATGATTAGGTTACAGTTAACCGCCGTTGCCAGGGATTACTGGGCAGGCGTGTCTCAAAGGGCTGGGAGGGCCTAGTCCGTACTGTATCCCTAAACAAATCAATAAAATGTCAGATAGATCCTTTTAATATAGATAAATCTGAAATGACTTCAAAGTTTCAGAGTGACAGCTTGCCAAAAAGTTTACATCAACCATATCCTTTCAAAAAGGAAAAATCCCACGTTATCTTTTACTGATGGGGTAAAACACGGTAGCATAGTGGTTAGCGCAACTCTTTACAGCACAGGCTCAATTCCCACTGTTGCCTGTAAGGAGTTTGTATGTTCTCCCCGTGACCACGTGGGTTCCCTCCGGGTGCTCCAGTTCCCTCCCACAGTCCAAAGACGTACCGGTTGGTAGGTTAAGTGTTCATTGTAAATTGTCCCATGATTAGGCAAGGATTAAATCAGGGGATTGCTAGGTGGTATGGTTTGGAATGCCATATCTCAATAAAATTAAAGGAAATATTTTTTTAAACGGACAACACATGGGTAGCTAACTGTGGCAAGCGCAACAGAAACTTCGCAATGCAAAAGTCTACCCTTGTTAAAAGGCACGTACAGAAGCAAGGTGTTGAATGGGGTGAAGGAAGGGTACCTGTTAGATGCACATTATGATGCTAATAGCTAGAGCCAAGTTGTGACTTTGTATGTCATATGCAAGTAATCAATCAAACCCAAATGATGATCTCTTGTCAAACCCCATGCAACAATACTTAATGTTTATGAAAATTATTCTCTTTTGGAAAAGTCATGTAGGGATAGAACAATTTATAGTGCAGTATGTTACACCTATTCTTAGGTCAAAGTTCAACATACACTCAAAAAGAATTCAAAAAGTACATGCAAAAAAACACCAAACACTTGCGAATAAAGAATATTCTATTCGCCACCATCCTTCTACCACGGAGAGTAAAATTTAAGCATCGCAAATACTATTTTTTGGAAATATTAAGAAGGTGCAATTCAGCAATGAGACAGGAAAAGACTAATAATGAGACTTAGTAGAGAATGTACATTCATGTCCCGATGATTGTAGATTTTATAGTCTAGTGGTTTTATATCTAGAATGCATGGTCCACCTGGTTGAGTTGGTGAATGCACCTCAGTGCTGTAGGGTGTATAGGGTCCAAGTATTCGCTGGCAATCCTTTAATAGCATCAAATCCAAGCCAAAATGTCAGGAAGAATCTCAGTTAGCCTTGCATTGAAAAGCGAGACGGCTGCAAAAGGATGGATCAGTAACAAGATCAAAATGATGAAAAAAATTCTTTGCACTTTTCTGTGATTAGAAAAGCATAGGAATCTTAACATTGGCTGTGATGGCCTCAAAGTCAATTCTTTTCACAGAATGTTTTGTCTTAAAAGGCTATCTTGACAACGATATGTTCCTTTGGCATAGAGATCAAAAACAGAATGGCAATAGGTTATCTCCTTCAGCGTAGATGGATAAATGTTTGCATAAAATGCAAGTTATTTCTCAAGACCTGCAGTCATAGGAATTAGCAGGAGGCTGAAATCCATACTAATACATTGAACTGCCTATCGCATCGATCTATGCATCAATTAGCACTTTGATAATGAAACTCAAGCACCCCTATGAAGCCAGTTAAATCCAAAGGCATTCGTCCCAGACCAGTTACAATTTAAAAGTCATTCATGAATCTTGCAGTGCCTTGTTGTCACTTGTAGCTGCTCCCAAAAGAACAAAATATCAATACATCCAGTGCAGTAACGCTGTATGAGCAAAACATTTAGACCAGGGGTTCCCAGCTTAGGGTTCACAAGCCCCTTGCTTTAATGGCATTGGTCCATAGCATAAAAAAACATTTGGGAGCCCCTGTTTTAGACACTTGCTGCTTTTTTAAAAAAGATATCTGAAAGCAAAGCTTGGGAAATTTCTCTTGGCACACTAACACAGTTCACGTTTTACTTATTTTCAGTCATGTTCAGAATCTGGCCTTTCAGTGGAACAATCAACTTTAATTTTAGTCTCTTCTGCATATATTGTGCATCTTCTCTTACGTTTATAAATACAATCGGTTTAGAACAATACTGTACAGGCCTTTCAGCCCACAATGTTGTGCCAACATTTTAACCTTTCCTCCGCTCCATTTTTCTTTCAGCCAAGTGTGCCTCCAATGATCTCTTCAATGTCCCTAATGTATCTGTATCTACACTGCCCGACACACTTGCTCTGTAAAGACTTGCCTCTGACAAACCCCTATACTTTCCTCCAATCACCTTAAAATTATTCCTCATCATAGCCATTTCCACCCTGGGAAAATGTCTCTGGCTGTCCACTTTCTATGCCTCTTATTATCTTGTACACCTCTATCAAGTCATCTCTCATCCTCCTTTGATCCAAAGAGAAAAGCTTTAGCTCACTTAACCTTGCCTCATCAGACATGCTGTCTAATCCAGGCAGCATCCTGGTATACCCTGTTTATAATGGGTGTGCTCTAACCAGAGCTTTACAGAACTACAACAGCTCTTGACCTCAATCCCCCAACGAGCGAAGGCCTACACTCCACACACCTTTGAAACCACTTCATCGACCTGAACTGCAATCGAGGGATCTATTGATGTAGACTCCAAAATCCTTCTGTTCTTATGCACTTGATGTGAATAATATTCCACAATCATGGAGAGAAAACAAAAAGAATTTCGACTCAGACCGTTCTTTTGTCTAGGAACTCTTAAGGGGTGGGAAATACTCCATTTACATAATTCCATTTGAAGTCCAATCACTGTTAGAGGCAAGAAATAACCCTGTAAATCAAATATTTAAAAGTTAATGGGCACTAAAGTCAATTAATTGGTCATCATTACCAGTCACTTCAGTATCCCTCCCAAAGTAATGCCATCGGAAAGTTTTAATTAATAATTGTGATCCTTATACATGATGCATCATAGTTTCTGAATCCTAGGCATCCTGTTACATAATTATTTGTGCTGTCTTGGTTTCTTAAGACAGATTCAACAGAAGTCCTGAATAATAGGTGATCAGAAGTAAAATATGGATTTTGAACCCATGGTTGAGAAGAAAAAGCATTTCAGGATGTATATCTCTGACATTAAATATACCTATTGAACCTTCAAGGTAAAGCTATTAATAGGTGGATAGATGAAAGAATTCAGGTGAACACTCTGCAACAATAATGAGGCAACAGCTGACAGATTTAAGGGACAATGTGAATCCAGCATCAGGAGAATAGGATACAGCTGGTGATTTAACAGCAAGGTGGTTAGTTAGATTTTGGCCTGTATTAAGTACCTATCAGATATTGAAGAGATGAATATGCTAACTGGCAAGCTAGATAGATAAACAAACAGCATGCCTGAAATCCTGAATTTTGCACATTAAGCTCCTGTGTTGGATTTCAGCTTTGTAAAAGTTTAAGTACATCATATCCATTGATTCTCTTATCTACTGCAGATATCCTCAAGGGATTTGACTGTAAGATGTAAGAGCAGAATTAGGCCTTTTGGCCCATCGAGTCTGCTCTGCCATATAATCATGGCTGATCCTTTTCTCCCCTCCTCAGCCCCACTCCCCAGCTTTCTCCCCGAAAGCTTTGATGCCATGTCCAATCAAGAATCTAACAAGCCCTGCCAAAAAGTACACCCAATCCCTGGCCTCCACAACTGCCTGTGGTAATAAATACACCACACTGGCTAAAATAATTTCTCCACATCTGTTTTATGTAGACACCCCTCTATCCTGAGGCTGTGTCTTCTTGTCCTAGACTCCCCACCATGGGAAACATCCTTACCACATCTACTCTGTCTAGGCCTTTCAACATTTGAAAGATTTCAATGAGATCTCCCCCCTCCGCCATCCTTCTAAATTCCAGTGAGTACAGACCCAGAGTTATCAAACATCCTCATGTGATAGCCCTTTCATTCCTGAAATCATCCTTCTGAACCTCCTCTAAATCCTCTCCAATGCCAGCACATCTTTTCTTAGATGAGGAGCCCAAAACTGTTCACAATACTCAAGGTGAGGCCTGAGCAGTGCCTTATAAAGCCTCAGCATCACTTCCCTGCTCTTGTATTCTAGACCTCTTGAAATGAATGCTAACATTGCATCTGCCTTCCTCACCACTGACTCAAACTGCAAAGACTCCAAATTCCCTTTGCATATTAGATTTTTGGATTTTCTCCCCATTTGAAAAATAGTCTGCACATTTATTTCTACTACCAAAGTGCATGACTATGCATTTTTCCAATGTTGTTCTTCATTTGCCACTTTCTTGCCCATTCTCCTAATCTATCTAAAACCTTTTGTAGCTTACCTGTTGATGCACCATCAATAACTCACACTGAGACGTAAGGCGAGATATCGGCTTTTATTGACTGGAAGAAGGAACCAGGAGTGAGTGTCTATCATACAATGTCCTGGAGACTGAGGCCGAGCGTCAGGCCTCAGATCTCCTTTATACAGGGGCCTGTGGGAGGAGCCACAGGAGCAGTCAGCAGGGGGCGTGTCCAGACAGGCACATAGTTCACCACACCTGTTTCCTCAGCACTACCTGCCCCTCCACCAGTCTTCATATCATCTGCAAACTTGGCAACAAAGCCATCAATTCCATCATCTAAATCATTGATATACAGCATAAAAAGAAGTAGTCCCAACACTGACCCCAGCAGAACACCACTGGTCACTGGCAGCCAACCGGAAAAGGATCCTTTCATTCCCACTCACTACCTCCTACCAATCAGCAAATGCTCTAACCATGCCAATAACTTTCCTGTAATACCATGGGCTCTTAACTTGGTAAGCTGCCTCATGTGTGGCTCCTTGTCAAAGGCCTTCTGAAAGTCCAAATATACAACATCCACTGCATCACCTTTATCTATCCTACTTGTAATCGCCTCAAAGAATTCCAATGGGTTCATCAGGCAAGATTTTCCCTTATGAAAACTATGCTGATTTTTCCTATCTTGTCCTGTGTCACTAAGTACTCCATAGCCTCATCCTTAACAATCGACTCCAACATCTTCCCAACCCCTGAGGTCAGGCTAACTGGTCTATAATTTCCTTTCTACTGCCCTCCTCCTTTCTTAAAGACTGAGTGACATTTGACATTCGTAATAGTAACGCCTATCACTTCTCTTCCGTCACACCCTTCAACACCTGGAAAACTGTTAGCATCTTCCACAGTGAAGACTGATGCAAAATGCTCATTTAGTTCATCTGCCACCTTCTTGTTCCCCATTATTATTTCTCCTGCCTAATTTTCTAGCGGTCCTATATCCACTCTCATCTCTTTTGTTAAAAACATGCTTGAAAAAGCTTTTACTATCCACTTTGATATTGTTTGCTAGCTTGCTTTCATATTTCATCTTTTCCCTCCTAATGATTCATTTAGGAGGGGTTTTAAAGCTTCCTAATCCTCTGACTTACTCCTCTGAATTAATCCTCTGAATTTTTGCCTTATTGCATGTCCTCTTTTGCTTTTATGTTAGCTTTGACTTCCCTCATCATCCCTGTCAGCAGCTCCTTCCAGTTTAATTTGGCCAACTCCTCTCTCATACCACTAATTTCCTTTACTCCACTGAAATACTGCTACATCAGACTTTGCTTTCCCCCTATCAAATTTCGAGTTGAACTCAATCTTATTGTGATCACTGCCTCCCAAGGGTTCCTTTACCTTAAGCTCCCTAATCACCTCTGGTTCATTCATAACACCCAATCCATTATAGCTGATCCCTAGTTGGCTCAACAACAAACTGCTAAAAGAAAAAGCCATCTCATAGGCATTCAACAAAATCATTCTCAAGATCCATTTCCAACTGATTTTTCCCAATTGACCTGCCTGTTAAAATCTCCCATGATGATCATAACATTGCCCTTTTGACACACCTTTTCTATTTTCTGTTGTAATCTGTGGTTCAGAGCTGCACCACCCTCTCTGCCTACCTTCCTATCCCTCCAATTTAACATGTAACCTTGGACACTCAGCTCCCAAATACAATCATCTTTCAGTCATAATTCAGTGGTGGCCACATCATACCTGACAATCTGTAATAGTGCAACAAGATCATCCACCTTATTTCTTCTACTCTGTGCATTGATAAATCACCAAGTATTGTATTTTCTACCCTTTTTTGTTCTGCATCCCTAATGTACCAATACTCATCCTGCTAGCTGCAATTTTGTCCTGTCATCTACCCTTCCTGACAGTCTGACCGCACACTCTTTGCCTTTTTGCCATCTGTCCTATCCTGAGTCTCTTCACTCCAGTTCCAACTCCCCTGTCAAATTAGTTTAAACTCTCCCTAACAACTCTAAGAAACCTGCCTGTGGTTCAGGTACACCCCGTCCCTTTTGTACAGATCATACCTCCCCTAGAAGAGATTCCAATAATTCAAGAAGCTGAAGCCCTGCTCCCTGCACCAGCTTCTCAACCACACATTTATCTGCCAGGTCACCCTGTTTCTACCCTCACTAGTGCATGGCACCAGCAGCAATCCAGAAATTACCACCCTGGAGGTAGTTTCTCAGCTTTCTGCCTAGCTCTCTAAATGCTCTTTTCCATCCCATGTCATTGGTACCAAAATGTACCAAGGCAGCTGCTGCTCCCCCTTCCCTTTCAGAACACTGGACATAATCCAAGATGTCCCTGACCCTGGCACCTGGGAGGCAACATGCTACTTGGGTGTCCTGTACACATCTGCAGAACCTCCCATTTCAAATTCATGCCAACTTCTAATCCCTTTTGAAGTTCTGACAAGTTTTAGCATTGCACTGTATGATTTAGCATTTCTCATGTAAAGGACATTAGGCTTACTAGTCTGCAATTCCCCATTTTGCACCCGCCCATCAAAAATAGAGAGGCCGGCAAATGCAGCTTCACTCATGGGAACTGCTCCAGAGTCTCAAGATTAAGAGTGAGCAATGCTTTCACTATTACCAGGGCAAAATTCTCTGGGATACAGATCGGACTCCGGTGAATTTGTCAGCCTTCAAGATTTCTAATCCTCATTTTGAAAATCAGTAGTGATTGCCTTCTTGTCCTGCCCTGTATCCCTTTCAAGAAATGGAAGGGAACCTTTCTTGAAGGCAACAGCACACACTCAATTGTTCTGCTACTTCATTGCTCACTGACACCCCCCCCCCCACCAACTTCTAATCAAATGGTTCAATATCAGAATGTATACACTATACAACCCGAGATTCTCACTGAGACATCCACAAAACCCCAAAGAATGAGTGATAGTAATATCAGAGACCCCAAGACCCCTCCCATATACAAGCAGCCCCCCCAGCAGAAACCCCCACACCATACAAGCAATAGCAAAAGCCCCCAAAGAGACCTTTACCTTCTGTCTCTTCACACTAAGCTTGCAGAAAACAAATTGTGAAAGCTTTCTCATTCTATCCTTCCCTATCCTAAACCCTTCTTCCCTTTTGCTGCAATCCAATCCACTTGTAATATTTGGTTTAGCTTCCTTTTCCTGCTAAGTTAACTGTGTGAACCCCTAGTCCCCCAGTAAATTTGTTATTAAGCTCATCTGAGAAGTCACTGTCCTAAATCCTGTGCAATCCAGTTTCTAGCCCAATACTTTATCTTCAGTTTTACTGAACTTGCATCAACCTCACCCACAGATTACTGGTGTATGCAACCATAAGATACAAATTTGGCTGTCACATTTCCCTGTATTTACGTGCAGGAAACATATCAAACACTACTGAGGTCTTGATAAGCAAAACAAGACATGTCCATTCTAGCTTAATGCTTTTGAACTTCTTGCCCTTTGCAATGCTCATTTAAAAACAATGACTTAAGTTTTGGATAAAGGTGGTCACCTTTACACTATTCTCAGCACTGGTCTGCTGTCAATTTGACTTTACTAGGCATGCACTGATATCATTTCCTTCAGCCCCAGTTTTTCCATGCACTCTTGCGTCAAGACTAGATGATTGTAGCTAGTCTCCACAAGCTGGATTCAGAAACTGTTACCAGTCATTCTAATTTATACATCGATCAGTCCACTGATCAATAACCCATGAATAAAGTCATTCTGCAACCATATTGTGCTGTTGAAATTACAGCCCAAATTAAATGCAACTTCTCACTTAGATTTTGTATGAAGTCAATCAAAGGACACTTAAATCTTCTAATCATTTTTATTGTTCAAACTTACAGAAACTTGCCCTCACAGCAGTGAGAATCAAAAATCATTTAAAACAGAACATTTACAGACTCCAGAAGTGATATGATCTTCCTGATCCAAGGTATTAGGAGGACTAAGAAATCTACACTTGCTTAACCATGTCAATTAGGAATTAAGGGGCAATAAATATACAAAACTTCACATCACACGAAGCTAAAAAGCATTTTGTTCACCCAGATTCAACTCCATGCCCAATTCAAGATTTGATTTTAACTATAGTGACTCAAAGTGGTAGGTGAGGAAAACAACAATTAGGAAATAAGACAGGTGTTTGAGGGAAATGGGTGCTCAGATTGGTTGACAGTGAAGACATTGCCACATTTGGGTGGGGGGGGGGGGAGGATGGGAAGTAGAAATTTGTGTAGACATGCATGATACTGTGTTACTGTTTCATTAGGTTTAATACAAGTGATCAAAAATTGTTAGATAGTGATCACACATGCAGTGACTTGCACAGGGATCAAGTACAGGACCAATAAGTCAGGTGTGACAAGTTCACTTTCCAGAATACTTAAACTTGATTAGTTATGGACAATACTAAAAACTTAAACTTTTGAAAATTTAAAGTACAAGGACTTGAGTTAACAACACGAGATTCAAAATGTCTCTAGAAAGTAATTCAGCCCCAAAATTTTCCAAGTTAATTTGATTCACACCAACTTGACTAAATGGAAAAACTCATGAGTTGAAAGGTGGTCAGACATTGGATTCTCCAAGTTGATGGAGAAGGAAGATGGGAAGTAGGATCAATGGAAGGATTCAGGAGAGAATAGAGCCTCCTGTTCTGCTAATACTTCTGTATTTTCCATACATGAAGGCTGCAAGTACAAAGTGCTAAGGGGCAGTTTCTCCTCTTCCATACACCATTAAGTGACTAACTTTCAACAGGAAAGCTAGCTAGGAGTTTGGCTTTGACCTCAGTGGCTTCACTTTAAGTGAAGTACCTAGGAAAGTGTTTCATTTCTATTGTGCATGTGGATCAGAGATAGTAAGCTTTGATATCACAGTGACATCTGGGAAAAATGAATCTTGCAGAAGTAAATTGAAAAAAGTTCAGCAATTTCATAGTTTAAAAACCTTATTAAATATGTTAGGTACATAACCAAGAGGCTATACCTATAGATGTTTTTGGTCAGGGTTGGGGGGTGGAGCTCATCTGAATTAAGATGCAATATTATAACAAACTTGGGTGTTATTCCTGTGCAAAACCTCAAGCATTGAGGCTATCCTCCTTCCTTTTCCTCCCCTTTACCCTCCCACAAGTAGTATCTCAGCTGTAGATCTCAGCAGCCAAGAGAAAATGCAGAACTTTAAAAATTCATGAAGCTAATCAGATGCAAAATTCATAAACCAAATCATCTCATCCTTTCACTTTACAAACGTTTCCTTTGTATTCCGGACTGAAGTCCGTTCTCTCAGGAAAGCGTCGAATGATCTTTACCATGGTGTCCAGTCATTACCGCGGCCTCTCCTTAAACACCTCAGCAGTTCAAAGGGGTCCTCTCCTCCATTTTGGGGGGAGTCATTTTGTGGAAAGTTATTTTGTGGGAAGCCAAAAGGATAAGATTGAAAGGAACTTTGATCATCTGGCATCTGTAAAATGCAACGCATTGTGAATGGCATGGAAAGTTTTTAAGAATCATACGGTTTGGTAAGTACCAAGTTGGTCATTTAGCTGCACATGTTAAAAGAATCAATGTGGTTACACTTAGTCTAATAATTAGTGCTGTATGGCAGCCATTTCTTCCAAGACAGGAGCAAAGTGAAGATAGCAGATATAACAACTTCATTAAATTTCTTCCTGTACAGGTTTCAACCGGTCCTCAAATGTAATAATTTCTTCACATACAAACGTCCAGCCATTCCAAGCTGATAGAGCGGGACTGGACCTCACTCCTTCCTTAACCCTTGTTTCTATTATGCACCTTCTAGACCTCACTCACCCCAGCCATTCTCTACTAAAAGGGGAAGTAATTTGAGGAAAACATTGACAGAAGCAGGCAAACTAAATTTTGAGTCTGAAAAGTAGCTCACCTAAGAGGGAGAGAAGCTAAACATAAAGATACAAAGCAGAACATTGTTCTATCATCAGAAATGTATGGTCTCTATACTCCTGTTCTTTTGACCCAATATTGACACTATATTGTGGTACACCCCAAAGTAATCTGGTTTGCTGGTTCCCCAAAGTTTATCATAACACCACCAGCATTGTTTACTTATCCCAATATTTCCCCATCTTGATCAGCATCTCCAAGAGCACTTAGAATGATTTGCAAACAAGAGCCATTGCACAAATGAAACTGCTGTGTTTGGATTACAAGTCCCTGGATTATGTAGTTCTGCCAAGTGATTGCAGAAAAGCTTACCAACAGCAAGGGGTTTCTTGTAGTCATGCTTGTATAGCTCAGGGGACCAAACCATTCTTCTAATGGGCTCTTAACCATGTTTGTGTTATGAAGAGGAGTCCATATGCTCATGCCAGGTCTGAAATAAAGAATTGTGGCAGAGAGCTTTATCCAATTGCTAAAAACACTGAAATAAGCAATGAAGTCAAGTTACAATTTTAGGACCTGATCTCCAGAACTGGCTGAATCTCCTGCTGAACTGTTCCTGATAAAAAAAATACAATCTACTCAAAATGGAAAGTTAATGCATTTCATATTTCAGTAACATTGTAAATACATTGTTCTTGTATTTTTGTTGATTCTCTAATTCATTAAGGGTTAATTAATACATGAATAGCACAACCATTACCATGTCATGTGTGCACCTCATGAAAGAAAAGCTAAGTAGTCCCATTTCCTGTGTTTTTCCCCTTCAAAAAGTTTCTGAAGTTACAAAACATCAGTGGTGATGAGGAAGTTTCAAAAAAAAATTAAAGATAAAGGGCAGAAAATGGACAAAATTCATGAGCTCATAAACCAATGAGTACTGGGTGATAACAAACTTAAAGCACAAATGGCTGGGTACATTGCAGAGACAGATGTGCTCAATTGTACAACAGATAACCAATGAACTTAACAGTATTTTGAAGCAAATGAAAAGTGCCAGTGTTACTGGGCATAATAGGTAGAAAGGCATACAATTTGCTTAGAAGTTTAACTGCTCCAAAGGGAGGTTTGCTAATACCATAAACTTAATGCAGGAACATTTAGAACCAAAATCATTGTGAATTGCAGAACACTAGGTTTCTTAAGCAGAAAGATTCAAATTACGTGGCTGAATTGAAGAAATTGTCCAAACATTGTCAGTTTAAGTGATGGGCTTGAAGCACTGAGAGATTGTTCAGTTTGTGGAGTCTTACAAAGCATTCAGCAGCAGCTCATAACTGAAGCACAACTTGCACATCAGATCAGTTGAAATAGCTGTATCAAAGGATATAGCAGCCAGAGACACAATCGAGTTGCAGTCAGGAATGACAGTGACTGAACAAACTTGCAACATCCAAACAGAAACCTGACTGGCTAAACAAATTGTGCTGCCATTGTGGTAGGGCCTCACAACAGACCAATGCAGATTTAAAGGCAGAACTTGCAGCAAATGAAACAGTAGAACACATACAAAAAGCATGTCAGGCAGACAAAACAAAATAAAAGAACTGCACAGAGAAGGGAAAAGGATAAAGTTGCAGTTTCAATAAGAGCACTAATCTGCTCTTTTGGCCTAATGAAAATGATTTAATAATGATGAGTAGCCAGGACTGAGTGGCCTTGAGATTTACAGTGTGAAAACAAGCAATATGGCTTACACCAGAAGTGAACAGCAAATTGATTAATATGAAATTGGACACTGGCTTGGCTGTTTCAGTCATTCCACAAAATGAGTTTGAACTGAAGTCTGCATATATTAAACTAAGACAACTCCTGTGGAAATGACATTTGTCACACTGAAATACAAGCCACATTGACCTTGTATGTGGTAAAAATGGGAGGGCCAGCAATATGGGATTGTGATTGGCTGAGAACTTCAATTTAGTTGAAGATCAATCCACTATTTACATGCCACATCCCCTACCATAGAGTCAACTGAAACTGAATTAAGGTACTGGACGATACCACAACAGTTTAAGGATGGTATTGGAAAGCTGAAACATTAAGGGCGAAATAATGTTAAATGGAAGTGCGGTACCCAAGTTTTCCCAGAGCCCATCCAGTTCCTTGTACCATCTGTGATGAAGTAAGCAGTGAGCTAGATCACATGGAGGCAGAAGGAACTCTTTCCAAGGTCGAGTGGAGCTCGTGGGCAATGCCAGTGGTCTCAGTAGCCAAGGAGGATGGGTCTTTCAGGATCTGTGGTGACCACTATCAACTCAGTACTGATAGTAGATCAGCACCCTTTGCCCAAGATAGAGGCTAGCTGTGCAAACCTTCCCTGATGGAAACACTTCAGCAAAGTAGACTTCACTGGGCCTTCCTAGAGGTGGAGATTGAAGGGTCCAGAGTGTTTCTCAGCACAAACTCTCAAGCTTTATGCTACAATAGGCTTATTGATAGAGTAGCATCTATACATTGACAGAAAGCTATGGACTAGGTCCTGCAACGCTACCCAGGAAGTCAGTCAGAAGGATAACATCATTGTTACCAGCAAGGATAACAAGGAACATCTCAAATCCAGAGTGTTATCATGATTAGAAGATTCTGGGCTCAGGGCATGATGCAACAAGTCTGAATTCTTTAAACCAAGCAACTCTTCCTGTGATCACACCATTGACACAGAAGGATTACACCAGTGTGCTGAGAGAATTCAGTGGTGGATCCCCCAGAGCCAAAGAACATGTCATTGGCAGAGAAAAATCATGCACAGGTTGAGAGGCCTGAAGTATGGTTGGGGTGTGTGGTGAACTACACATACCTGTCTGGCCATGCCCCTCTGCTGACTGCTCCTGTGGCTCCTCTAGCCTATCATTTGCCTCCAGTCTGAGAGTTATTGATGGTGCATCAGGGTGTAAAACATTTCAGCCCACACTTGTATGGGAGTGCCCTCATTACTGATCAACCACTTGTCCAGTTTCAATCCGCACAAAGGCACATCATCAGCAACACAAACGCAGAGATGGGCTCTGTTTCCAAGAGGAAAATTACAAGATTGAATTCAAGAGGACAACTCATCATGGAAATGTTGATGGGTTGTCCATTTACTCTTGGAAAATGAAATACCAGGAAAAAATGAGGGGCCACTCTTCATGATGTATTCTCCTAATGCAGGTTGAAAGTCTCCCTATTATGACAATGATGAGTCAAAGGGAAACCAGAAACCCCACACTGTCTCAGGTCTACATGGTCACCACAAGTGTCTGGCATGTGCAGCAAAAAATCCCAGTTCCCCAATTTTTAACAGCCCCAGGATGAACTCAGAGGTTGCCTTACATGGTGATTGAGGGATTTTCTACCATCCTGCCTGAGAGCTAATGTGCTGGAGGAGTGACTGCCCTGTTTTCTAGGAGTGGTTATAACAAAGGCACTGGCTTGAAGATTTGTCTGGTGTCCTGGGATAGATTGGCAGTTTGAGCAGCTTGCCATGAACTGTTCATGATGCCAACCTGTCCAGAAGATGCCAAGGGAACTGCCTCTCCATCCCTGGGAATGGACCTGCATTTCCCAGGAAAAGGATTCATGTGGATTTTGACAGCCCATTCATGGGCACACGTTTCTTGTAGTAGAGGTTACAGCTACTAAGTGACCAGGAGTGTTCCCAATATCCTCCACTACAGCCTTGCACACCAATGAGTTGCAAAGCTTCAAGGTCTGATGTTCCAGGATACTGAGGGACAATGGACCATAGTAGTGGAACAGTTCCAGTCATTCCCGAAAATGACTGGGATAAGACATTACATCTGCACTATACCGCCCACCTACAAGTTTCTAGGTGGAAAGGTTTCTCTGGAGTCTAAAAAATGCACAGCAAGCGACTACCCTGACACCAGATCAGCAGCTTGCCCGTTTTCCTTCTTGCATATGGCAATGTAGCACACTCCACAACCAACAACTGTTCCCAGGTGAGCCCCTGCATCCATGCTTGGATCTGCACAAACCCAGCCTCAGGAGTATACAGGACAAGAAAAAAACCCACTTCTGGCAAGGGGCTGGAGGTGGTTTCAAGTGGGTACTTGAAAAGATCACGGACAGAATTGGGCCACTCTACTGCACAGAAGGATTGTGTCTGATATTATCTGGAGACAATGCAATCAGTTGAGGAGAGCAGAGTCATTGGTTGAAGGAAGGTGTCTGGAACTGTCAGAACCACCTGCTGCAGTTGCCAAATCAACTCCTGCAACCAGAGATTGTTCCACAAGTCTCTTCTGTCAAGCAGAATGACTTCCCTTGTCAGGAAAAGATTTTGCCCCACATGAGTAAGAAATCCTCTATTGTGATTAAATCCATATTCCTGAATGGAACGATTTAAAATTTACTGTGCTGTGGAGATCTATTTAGTAGTTGTATTATATATAGTGATATATTCCTATACAAAACACAATCACTACATAAATGCATTACACATTTGAGCTTAGATGCATTCTACATTGAATTGAGATTATAGCTAAACATGGAAGTATGATGTGTATTTAATATTTCTGTACTTTTGTAAATATTGTTTGAGTAAGCATTGTTTGCACAATTCATTATGGGTTACATGTAGAAGTACGTGAATGGCATAAAACAATACGCCACCACATCACAACTGCACACCTTGCCGAAGTTAAATCAAAAAAACTGGCGTAGATATTTGTCCTGGGCTGTTTTCTTATGGTTACACCACCACAGCACCAAAAGACACTTCCTGGCATCCAAATCTATCAATTAAGTTATTCAGGAGAATTGAACGTTCAGTACTAGGCTGGCTGAATGCAACTTGATATCTAGGATAAAGCCTTGACTGGCATCTGCTCACAACCCAACATTACTCATCACTGGCACACATGTTACATGCTGCAGACAATGTACAAAACAATTTTTACTTGTCTAGGCAATACCATTAGCATCTTCCAAACGTACATCGAGGGCAAGAGCAGAAGGTGCATGGTGGGGGGGAAGAAAAATCACTTGCACATTGTCCTTTAGTTTATCTCGACTTGGAAATTTAAGCTTGTGATGTGTTCTGGTTTGGATTATTCTTACTACTTCTGGTGATTTTATTTTAAAGAAAAAGGGTAGAATGCAGATTGTGAACGCCGAGCTGAAATGAAATGGCTTTTGATTTCATGTCTGTTCAGTGTTTTCACTTGTTTTTTCAAATTGCCGTTTGTGCGATTTCTCTTGCGGGGGAGGGGGAATTAATGTTTGATGTTTTTCTTTGAATGGGGTGGTTCCATGGGTTCTCTTGTTTCGTGGCTGGTGAAGATGAATTTCAGTGTTGCACGCCGAATCTTTGAAAGAAGTCTCAGGCTCATAATTGCTTTCGAAATACCAGAATTCACACCCCAATTCCGGAACCTTCACCCAAAGGATTGCAACAGTTCAAGGAAGCCTCAACACCACTTTAAGAGAAATTAAGAACAAGCAAATAATAGTGGAATATCTAGTGACACCCAGAGAAATAAACACTTGCTTAGTGGGAAGGGCCAAGGAACAAAGGTTACAGAACCATGTAGCACTGGAGACAGAAATGCACTTCAGAGCAATTGTCTGATTGCATATGCAATCCAAGTTTTGATAAGTCTGGCACCTCTCCAGTTATCACTGACCTGATAGATTTACCAGAATACGGCTGAATGTGAGGAGTCACCCGAGTAACAATTTACACCCGATTTGTTCCCAGGAAAGGTTGCTCAGAGAGAAGGGAGTGCAGAACAAGAGAACCATGTTGAACTTTGGATCCAGGCATTGAAGTGGTGCTTAACATATGCATTGCAAAAAATTAGAACACAATTCCACCCCACATCTACGTTTGGGTTTGCCAGTGGTAGATGATTTATGGAATGAAGCCTCAAGCAACAGAAAACCTGCAGATGCTGGAAGTCCAAGCACCACACACAAGATGCTGGAGGAGCTCATTAGGCCAAGATCCGTCAACAGGCAATGAAGCCTGTTAAATGTGATCAAGATACTGATTCTAGACTCATTCCAAGCTGCTTACTCCCTTCAGATTGCCTGTACAGATTAACAGCCATTTCATACAACAGTACTTCACTTACACTGACTTCAGGCTGTCCGCCTGCTCGCTTGGTGGGTCCCAAGCATGAAGAGCCTTCCTCCATAGCCTGATCTGCTTATCCCAGGAGCGCCGGCTATACTTCTTGTACTTATTGGGTGTCTGTGGGTGTATTCCTGGCACTCTGTGTCTCCTTTAAAAACAGGATAAAATGGTTTACAACTTCACATGCTTTCAAAAGCAAGTGCTGGATTTGAACATTTGCACGAGGACCACAACACGCACTCAAGTGGATTTGAGTCCATCAGACCCAGATGGACCCGATTCAGGCTTTATGAGCAACTCTGACAGTGTGCAAGAGGCATTCTAATGGGAGAGGAATCCTGCTCGTGATTTGTGGGAGGGGAAGATAAAAGGCAGGTTTGGTAATTTAGGTAAACTCAATTTCCCCCATTATTCATTACAAGTTAAATGCAAATATTTACTCCTCAGGCATATGGGCGAGGTTGTCCTCTTCAGCTGCAGGCGCAACCATTGTTAGGAGATTTCAAAAAGAGAAGAAAAATAATCACAGTTCAAGGTTATAGAAAGGTGACGTGCAGGGAGTCTTAGTTTAACTTTCCTTCCTGTTGCTAAAGCACCCTGACTACTTAAATGAAGATGGTAATATAGCAGGGAAATGAACTTCAGCCCAATTCATCCATGCTAGCACAAATGCCCATCCCATTAGATACGTTCAAGATACCATTGAATTTTCTCTTATGAAAGAATATTCTATTAATGGTAGCATGTGTTCATTACCATCCTGATAGGAACTTTCCATATCAGTTTCAGTAATTAATTTCCAGGAAATGCAATATGGCAGAACTGGTCATCATATAACAGGATTTCCCTTGCCCAATAAATATATTAAACAATACTTGCTTTGGAACTTCCTGCAGATATCTTGGATAAGCAGGAGTGTTTTTTCCATAGTCTATCTGCTTTTGTCTCCGCTTCAGCACCGTTTCATCAGTTTCACTTTCTGTTGGCTTACATGCTTCAGTTGAAGATCCGCAAGGTGGGGAGGAAAAACTCCAATACCTGCAGGTTCAGGGTGGAAGAGGAAACCACTTCAAATGAGCTCAGGCTTCATGTTTGTCAGTTTAGTACAGCCGATACCATCTCTTCAGTTGACATTAGTTAAAAAGGTTTGGCGTGCAAGCTAGATGCACATTCAAAGGTAGAGCAGGAAGTTATTTGGGCCAAATGATAGTATTACACTATCAAAGACATACTATTGTTACTGTGCTTCACTTTATTCTAAGCTAAATGCTTTTGTAAAGCTGATGATATACTGCTCCTGGTTTTTAAAACCAGCGTGAAACTCAAGTATATTTGCAACTTAAAACCATTTATTAGGAAACAGTGGGCAACTCAAGTACCAGCACCCTATTTGGTGTGAACATGTGTTCATGTTTCAGCCATGCTAGCTGGAGACATCATAACCATTGCAAGCCTTAATGAAGGGATACCATCATTCTCAATTTGGTAATCAAAATCAATACATTTTTCCATCAAATAACTCAAGAAACTCCTGGAGATTACAGGAATTTTACTCTAGGTTTAGATTCTGGTGCCAGGGCAGCACTGTATGAAGTTACAGATTCAGAGTCACAGTGAAGCAGCATGGGAACAGACCACTCAGCCCAACTGGTCCATGCTGACCACTCTCCTCCCATCTGGTCCCAGTTGCCTGCATTCAGCTCAACTCCAAGCCCTTCCACTCCGTGTACTTGTCTAAACACCTCTTAAATTGTTGTAGTGGTACCCAACTCAAGCATTTCCTCTGGCAGGTCATTCCAGGTACTCACTACCCTCAGTCTAAGGGTCTCTGAAATCTCTCCTCGTCCTGCATCTGTACCCTCTAATTTTGGACTCCCCAATCCTGGGGAAGGACCATGATCATCTACCTTGACCCTTTGAGTTTTCCCCCTCATTCATCTGCCCTCCAAGGAATAAAAATTCAGTATGAACAGCCTTTAATACAGGCCATCTAGACCAGGCTGTATTTTTTTGTAAATCTCTTCTGCACTGCCTCCAACTTCATGAAGTCCTTCTATAACAGGATGACTAAAACTACTTAATACTCCCAAGTTATTTTGGGAGAAGTGTCCTGTTAGCAATGGGAAAGCACCAGGCATGAAAAAGGATATTAAAAAAAACAACAAATTATTAGCATGACATTTTTTTTTAATATAAAAAGTTGGCCCTAATCAAGTTCAATTGCCAGGTGAAGAGCATTAATGGGATAGAATTGGTCTTCAATATCAAATTTATCAATTGCTGTAAAGTGTGATCCAGCTTCCCTTACTCCATAGTTATCACTAACACCCTCTACTTGAAGTTCAGAAAAGCTTTAGAATATTTATAAACCGATTGTTAGAGGAATACTGACTTATTCTCCCAGCTCCATTCTCTGTTGGGTTCTGTTTCTGTACCCACTCCAATGCTGGCTGTTCGTGGTGTAGAAACACTTGGCCTAATGAACAGAAGTCACAAGTTAATTCTCTAGAAGGCAAGCATTAGCTTAAATTTAGTAAATACATTGGGAATATTTACAACATTGGGAAATTCACTAATTTCAGATTCCAATTTTATCTTTCCAACTAAAAGCCTCCCAGTAGAATATCAATATTGAGGAAAGTCAAGAGTCTCCAGATAACTTTTTGATATTACATGTAGGGTAATGAAACAAAATTGTTCCATTCAGTTATCTCATGCTCTTACAGACTCTTCCCCTAGCTAAATGATCAATTGGGGAAGAAAAACAGAAGATTTTTTTGCTAAAAATGAAGAAACAAAGAGCTAAAAAAAATTATTCATGAGATTGATCCGCTTAAAAGAAATAGCCTGCTCCAACTATCTCAAAAAGTTTTATATTGGATTTGCCTCAATCATACTTTTAGCCAGACAGCAAACATTCGTGCACAAGCAGTGCAAGTCCACAAGGGAACTTTATAAGCCAAGCTATCACAGTCCAGAAAAATATAGTTAGACTGGAATTAGAATGAAGGATACTCTAGTTACTACTGAGCAATCCCTGGAAAAGACTTCATGTTGGAAACACTAAAGGTCACATTCACAAATTGTACATTCATCTCACTGAGAGAGATCAGATATACCAAATACCACACCCTGCACAATTGATATTTCCATTGACAGAAGGTGGGGGTGGGGGGGGGAAAGGAAATCATTATTTTAGTTAAAAAACACTAAATCGCAGCTGCTGGACTATACATTTCACTAAAGTGAAAAATTCATTTACAACCATTGAGCATACCTTTGAATTAAAGGGCCCACTGGAATGTTTGCCTACATGGGGCATAGGCCAAGTGACAGCACTTGTCATTCTCCAGTCAGACAACCCAACAGAACAGTATTAAGAAAGCACTCTCTAGTAGGAATGGAGATGTTTCCGTTGAAAGGAAATTGGGGAATTTATAAATTCAGTATGTCTGCTGGCTGATATCACTGGTACACTGAGTCATAGGCACTCTGTGGAACTTGAGCACAGGTGAAACGAAACAAAAACTGAGGTCTATCGGTGTTGACCTTGTTAGTTTTCAAGCGAAAAAAGTCCCTAGCATTCATAGATAATGCTAGTATTACTAGCATGATACTAACAATTCAGGAAATAGACTCACAACTATTGTGTTAGCTTAATACCTTCTCACTGCCCAACTGGCAGTGCCAACATCTGGCATTGCTGTGGCACCAATGCTTCCAAAGTCCATCCATGGAATATGGGCATTCCTAATAGGGAGGCTGTAAAGATAACCAGTGCATATTGAGTGCAATTACAGAGGATGGGTAAATGTGAACTTTAATACTAAAGGATCAGATATTCTGGAACAGTTCTATATTAATCACTGAAGATTCTTGGCAGAGAGTAATGAGAAGTGTTCATAATGTAAACCATCCATAATTGCCACTATTGAACACTTGTATTCCCTAATTTATCCAGTATTGCACCTAGAGTCAGATTGTATGAGAGATTCATATACCCTGAAATACTCAATTTAAATAAAAAGTTCATATCATCTGGAAATTTAGCTACCAAGGGTAACAGTAATTTTAATCCAACTATTGAGTCTATACCCAAGTGTTTGTGTGTGGGGGGGGGGGGGGGGAAGAAGAAAGAGGGAGGGTAGAAGAACAGAACCCTACCATTCCACTTAATGCATTTGACTCAGTTCACATGATACAAGCAAACACAACAAGAGCTACTTTGCTTGTATCATCCATCTCCCTCCTGCTACATAAATGTGGCATTTGTCCTCAATATTAAATAGCAAATGAATGGTTTACAAATTAGATTTACAAAGTTGTAATTAATGCAAATAGAAAAAATCCAGCTCATCTTAATCTTCCCCAATCCTGAAGATATTTTAAAAGCAAAGCAACAGTTAAAGTAATCCACTAGGTGGCAGTATTACTAGAAAATTACAAGGTTACTGTCGATCCAGTTATCCAAAAACAAGAACTTCATGCGTGGGAGGGAAAGCTTCAGTCAACCCATAACTCAACTCCAGAACTGTCAGTAACAAAGATGATACACAGGACCAGGATAATATAGCAAAGAGGGTGAAGAGCTCAAGTTCTACATAATACACATAATATGCACCATCTTAATTTTAAGGAGACATTTGAACATAAATGCAATTCCAATAATTATCCTCTCCCTGTAGTTTGTCATTAATAATAACTTATCAATCTGATTCACTTTTCAGAATGGAACATGCACAATAAAACAGCCCATTCTGATCACTTTCTGTACAAAAAATTCACATTAACACAGCTCTTTTTATCCATAAGCTATCTTATTTTACATTTATCTTCAATCTTCAAATACAAACTTAATAACTAAGATTTCAAAATGGGTTATCAGCAAATAAGAAAGTTAATTAAACTAGATTAAAATATCAACAATACACCTAGCAGCTGAGCTCTAAGCCATCATAACCTGTTTGCTTGGGGATCAAGCCCATAAAAGTTAGACTGCATTATTATTTCTCTCCCTCAATTTCCTTTACCATATCCTTCAATGACAGCTGAAGCCTTTAAATACTACTCCATCTGCAGGGGGTGGGCTTTGGTCCACAATTCAACCTATTGGCCTGCTTCACAATAAAAGTTAAGGGTCATGAATTAATATTTCTCTTCACTAAAATTTATCTAAGAAGATCTGATCAAATATTGCAATGTTAAGTGTATCCTGCACACTAAAATATTATGAATCCAGTGACTGATCTTTTAAAGAGAACTTATAATATCTACAATATTAAGATTCAATTATATCTCGTTAGATGTTTAACCCTTCCCCAACACTTAATAACTTTAGATGCTTTACATAGATTTTAAAACTAAAGAGTGATCTATACTTTAACATTTTACTGTTTATAAAGAAAGTTTGTGAATTACCTATAAATGTTAAAGGAAAAGCTTTGCAGGTTACATTTGAGCTACACTAATGCATGCTGGGATATCCAAAATCTGCAATTTTAGCTTCCAAAGTACATCCACACTGAGAGTGTTATAGTGATTTAGTTATGCTTGTTTTCTACTAGAAATTCTTTGTTATAGAACAAAGAGATTTACACATTAAATATTAATTGGGATATTGTATCTTCATCTCAACATGAAGCATTACCTTAAAATCTGAAATCAGTGCATTCATTTTCTTTTCCTTTAAGAGTTTACGATCTACCTCTTTCTCCTTTGATTTATGTGCACCCTCTAATCTGATTGTGTCCTTATGAAGCAACTTGTTATGTTTTAGTAAGTTAGAAATAATACATAGCACAAGCTATTATAAAGATTGTGTAATGGTTTCAAAGTGGATCTTTTGCAAGATTTTAACTTAAGACTCTGGATTATGGGAAACTAAGGCATAACAGCTCAGTTATTGTGTACTTGTAAGATAGCAGGCCACTAACTGTATCTCATATTGGTTTGCTTTCCTGTAATCTTTGTAGGGATTCAGTTGAAATCTACAACGAATGAAAGAAAATTGATGAACTCTCTTCTTCAGAGCTTGGCCAGTGAGCTGGGCATTCTGTATCTGACCTAAGTAACTAGACAAAGGGCATTGGCTCTTGCTGTGGTAGCAGGTCAGCACATCCAAGTTTTGTTAAACAAAGTTTTGGAAGTGAGAAGGCAGGTCTGTGGAATTAGATCATATTGACAGAGAAAATAACCTCCTATTCTGAATTTCAAACAGGTGAAATGAAGTTGGCAATCCCGCTCCGTGGTGAGGAAGTAGGCATTCATCACTAAGGATTCCCGTCACCCAGGACATGCCCTCTTCTCATTGTTACCATCAGGGAGGAGGTAAAGGCAAACACTCTCAACGATTCCGAGAAAGCTTTGTCCCCTCTGTCATCTGATTTCTGAATGGACATTGAACCCATGAACACTACCTCATTATGCACTACTTATTTAAGTTAACATATATATATATATATATATATTTACTATAATTCTTAAGTTTTTATTATCTGCACTGCAATGTACTGCTGCCCCCTAAACTCCTAATTTTACAACATATGCCAGTGATATTAAACCTGATTCTAATTGTGGTATTACACTGCCAAATTCAGAAGAATGCTCTCTTTACTGTGTCCAAATGATGTCCCATGATCTCTTTCCCAAAACAGCATCCAGGTACTTTATTGCTTCTACAGATCAGACTCTCTGTAGCTTTGTAGCCAGCAAAGCAAAGTTTCATACAGTTATCCACGGTCACCACCCAAACTCGTTTCATGTGGAACCTGTCATGATAGCAGACAAACCTAGCATGGGTGATGTTCAGTCAGGACTGAAGTTTAAATGTTTGTTATGCTTCGATTCATCAAGCCAAGTTGCTGCTAACTTTGAAATGGTGGTTGCTGAGTTTACGAATGAAAGTAGAAAACCCGGTTATCTGTTTCAATCTGGGGCAATCTTTCTGCTTTTCTTCTGCACATCATTGATGTTTTCTTCCGATTAATTTGTATACTTATGTTTATAAATTATCATGTAATGATTTCAAAGATATCTGAGTGATAAGAATATTCAAATGTGAAAACATTTAACCTTTCAAATGCTAATTATAAAAATAGTTGAATCTTATCCTAACAGTTATCTAACTATTTTGGATTCTAGTCATTGATGTCCCTCCCCCCTTCTTCAAATTTGTTATTCTGTCTCTAAAGCTCCATGTCAGAATGGATAAGTCCTTGGACATTGGAAGTCCTCTGTGACTTCAGCCAAGCATCAAATATGTTAGTCAACCTCTTCTGCATTTTCTTCAATGCTTCCTTGGCTTTCTAAAGCATGGTGCTGGAAACTGGAGGCAAAACCTTACATCTGTGTTTGTGAAGCCCAGATTTCTATAAGCTCTCTTAGAGTTTTATTGGCATAATCTTAGATATTGCAGTCAAGATGGTGCTGAGCTGTGGTCTCCATCAAGGTTGTGTCTCAGGCTGTTGGTTTTAAATTCTTTTTCAGGTTGGAAGGCATGGTTTTGAGCACAGAGCAGAGAGTTAGGGTGAAGTTAGTGTTTAAGGACAGGAATCTGCAGGAATTAGAGGCTAAGCCTCTGCTCTGAGTTTGAAAGCCAGCAATGTGGACATGATTAGAAGACAGGCCAGCAGGCCAGTGAGGATGAGGGCTGGTGCCCCCACACACCTCCCCACCCACCCCCAGCAGGTCAGTGAGTTATCGGCGTGTTCTGGGATTAAAAGTTCTGTGCGGGCAGGAGGAATCTGAGGCCTAGTGTTTGGGGTCCTGTCACCGGCAAGTCCAGGGCTTGAGGCCTGGAGTTGGGGGTCCTCATCCATCATCATCATGAGTCCTGGGTCGATATTGAAGATCGAAACCCGGAGGTCGGTTGGATGCCCAGGCTGAAGTCCGAAGGTTGATTGAGGTTGAGAAGGGGAGGCCCGACAGCCCGAGCACTGAGTCTGCAATCTCTGTGAGTCTACTGGGGGAGTCGAAGGCCCAATATCTGAGAATCTGCGAGCCCAGTCGGAGGCCATGCCAACTTGGCCTTGGGTTAGAAGCTGGTTGGAAGGGAGGAAGAGAGCTTGCTTTCCTATTGTTGCTTTGTCACTGTAATATTCTGCCAAGCACGGTGGGCATGTTCTGATGGCATCAGAATGTGTGGTGACACTTCCGGGCTGCCCCTGGTGAAATGATGCATTTCACTGTATCTTTCAATGTACGTGTGATAAATAAATCTGAATCCAAATTCAGGTATCAGTTTTTGCCATCTCCCACCGTTTATAAATCATATTATCTTGCAATTTTCCCCTTCATTTTATCAGCCAGTTCAAATATCCTCACTGTTGGGATGGACACACTAAACATAAAGGGTCACTTTTGTGTGGGGACGCATTACTGCAGAATTCTAGGTATTGTGTGCAATAGAACCAGCCTTATACACCCAAGGCTGTCCATCTCCTTTCTCTGTCACTGTGGAGAGAACAAGTCCTAATCGTGCGATTTGTAGCTGGGCATGGGTTTGGCATAAGTGATGGAAGTGTTAAGAACTCTCTAGTTGTGTGGGAACATTTAGGGAGTGTAGTTCATAATTGCTGGTGGAGGTGAGGTGATGGATGCAAGTGAGAGATTGGCATCAACTGGGTATGGTGCCACCTTTAAAATATGCTGTTGGCATTCAGGGTTGCAATCAGGTGGCAAGGGGGTTGGGGGCCTGAGGGAGAACCAAAGTGAGATTAAAATTTTAAGCTTGGGGTACTTACGCAGTGCTGATGTCTTTGTTAATATCTGTAGTCTGGAATTACTGGCCAGTATATGTGAATGAAATTCACAAACAAGGTCCCTAGTCATGTGTTTCCTCAATGTTGGACGCCACTGTGCAGGTCTGGTTATCAGTGTGTCGTATGTGGTTTATGATGGAACTGGTGAAACTACTGATTGGTGGCAAATGTAACAAAGAATACGACTAAATGCATTATTATTATTATTATTATTAACATTTTCTCTGGTAAAAGTTTTGGTAAACAAACACCGCAAACTATGGAGAGGTGGGCAGAGGCGAGGAAGGGTCGAGGGTTGAAGCGAATGGACGTGAGGCCAAGTTGGGGCGGGGTTGAGGCAGATTCAAAGCAAGTGGGCTTGGGGCAAAGTTGGGGCAAGTGAAGGTAAGAAAAAGTCAAGGCCCATCCGCCTAAACTGAGAGCCAGAGAAGGTTTGATCGAGGTTTGATCGATCTGAGCACCAGGTTGACTCAGAAAGGTCGGGTACAGGCCAAAGCGTGGCAGCAGGGTCCAGGCCCAGCATATCGTTTTGACTGGGCCCAGGTCCTAGACTGAGGAAAGGCCCAATGTTTTGACAATTTAAACACCAGGCCAGAGTGAAAAGACAGGGAGTTGGGGCCAGAGGCGAGGGTTGGGTCACTTCTCCACGACATTTACTGGGCTCTGCACTGAACTGAGGCTGTGGTCTGCTCAGGCTGCAACGGGCCTTTATCTATGGACTCACTTTCATTCTGAACACTATTTGCCTACTTCTACTGATTGCACTATGTGTTTCATTTTCTCAGCACACTTGGCGTTCAATGGTCTTTTTTACGGGTTCTTTTCAGTTTCTTTGTTTTGTGGCTGCTGGTTAGGAGACAAATCTCAAGGTTGTATAGTGCATACATACTCTGATACTTTGAACTTTGAAGGAAATAACTAGAAGCAAAATTGCAAACCAGATCCTGGATTACATTCAGCAAATGGTTTTCAAATGAGAAGCACAGATAATAGTAACAAAAGCAAAAGGAATTCTTGGTCATGACTTCACAATTTTTTCATTGGATTTTACATGCCAAGTGTCTCCCCATTCCACCATTCCATGTCCTCTTGAAATCTCTACCAATCTTCCTCACCACTTATAGAAGCTAGAAGAGTACAGCACAGGAACAGGCCATTCGGCCCTCAATGTTGTACCGAGCCAGCTAAAAAGCAAACCAAAATCACCCAAACACTAATCCCTCCTACCTACACAATCCCTCCATCTTCCTCATATTCAAGTGCTTATCTCAATGTCTATTAGCAGCCTCTAATGGATTTGCCTTTACTGCCACACCAGGCAGAACAGTCCAGGCATCCACCACTCTCTGAGTAAAGAACTTGCCCCTCACATTCCCCTTGAACCTACCCCATCTCGCCTTCATTGTATGCCCTTTAGTATTAGATATTTCTACCCTGGGAAACAAATACTCCCTGTCCACTCTATCTATGACTCTCATAATCTTACAAACCTCTATCAGATCCCCCCTCAGACTCTGGCGCTCTAAAGAAAACAACCCAAGTTTATCCAGCCTCTCAAGATAGCACGTGCCCTCTACCCTCCAGGGAGTGCATCATTAGCAGCGTTTGGAATTGTGCCAAGTGACCCTGTTTCAATTTCAAGGCCTAATTTGCTCACAGAATATGACCCACTACAAGGTTCAGCAGATGATTGCAGCTGTGACGAAACACGGGGTCAACGAGGCCAGTATTTAGCAGAGCGCAGAGGAGCAGAGTCAGAATCAGGTCTAGTTTCACAGATTATATTGCGCATTTTGTTTGTTTTGCAGCAGCTGTACAGAGCAATACATTAAAAACTGTAAAGTACAGTAAGAAATACATTAAAAATTAAATTATGTAAGTGGTGCAAAAGTAGTGAAGTCGTGCTCATGGGTTGGTTCATTGCCTGTTCAGAAGTCTGATGTTGGAGGGGAAAAAGCTGTTCCTAAGATATTGAGCATGTCTTCATTCCCCTGTACCTCTTGATGGTAGGAATAGGAAAAGACCACGTCCTGGATGATGAGGATCCTTAATGATGGATAACTCCCTCTTGAAGCATTGCTTTCTGAAGATGTCCTCAACACTGATCCCTCAGTGAGTGTGTGTGTGATCCCTCGACTTCCCTCCCTGAAAGTCCTCAATCAATTCTTACATCTCACTGGCATTGAGTGCAAGGTTGTCGTTGTGGCACCACTCAGCCAGCTGATCAATCCCACTCCTGCACACCTCCTTGTCAGCATCTGAGATTCTGCCTGCAACGGCTGTGTCATTATTAAAGTGGCATTCGAGCTCTCGTGGGAGAGAGAGAGAGAAGAGCAGCCAGCCTGAACGTGAGCCCGTCGTGATTGTCAGTGAGGTGGAAATGTTCAGATGAATAAGAAGAAGTTGCATGGAACTTTGAGAAAGCTGGATATGGTGAGGGTGCATCCCTGACTAGGGGATCTGGAATGAAGCATGGAGACGTAAGAGACTGCAGATGTTGGAATCTGATTCATAACAAAAAGTGAACTGCCTGAAGAAATCAGTAGCTCAAGCAGCATCACTGAAGGCAAGGAGCTGGTCAATGTTTCAGGTCAGGAACTTGGGGTACTGCATGACTCATTTGTGTCTGAGATAAAGAAAGAGATTCTTCACTCAGGGGGTGGTGAGGCTAGGAAGTTTTCAGCCTCAGAAGGCTGTGGGGGCCAGGTCACTGAATGTGTCTGAGAAAGAGATAAAGAGAATTCTGAACAGAAAGAGTATGAGGACAGACAGCAATATGGTCCTGAAATACAGGACCAATACAATCATTGAGTAGTGGAACAGGATTGAAGGGCTAAATGGTCTATTCTTAAATCCAATTTTCTAAAATAGAAAAATCAATCTATTTTTAGGAAAGCTAGGAAAGAAAACCTCTTAAACAGTATCAAAATTCTGGACAGACCTCACGGAGTGTGGTGTTCATTTCTGCTCCCCACATTATAGGAAGGGCATGGAAGGATGCAGGTGAGATGAGAGAAGAGAGGTTAAGATTTTTCTCTTTGCAACAGAAGGTGTATAAGATGATAAAAGACACAGATGGAGGTGGGGGGGGGGGGGGGGTGCAGTCAGCACCTTTTTCCCAGCCTGGATATGCCTAATTAGAGAGGGCATAATTTTAAGGTGATTGGAGGAAGCATAGGGGTATGTCAGAGGTAGTTTTTTTTTGCACAGTGTGTAGTGGGTGTGTGGAGTGCACTGCCAAGGGTAGTGGGAGAGGCAGATACATTAGAAAGATTTAAGAGACTCTCTTAAATGGAGGATAACATCCACCCATCCGTCACGTCAACCATCGAGGACATCTTCAAAAGATAATGCCTCAAAAAGGCAGCATCCATTAAGACCCCCCCCCCCACAATAACCAGGACATGCCCTCTTCTCATTACTACCATGAGGGAGGAGGTACAGCAGCCTGAAGGTGCACACTCAGTGTTTTAGGAATAGCTTCTTCCCTTCTGCCATCAGATTTCTGAACGTTTATAAACCAACAAACATGACCTCACTATTTTGCTCTCTTACATTGCTACTTATTTATTTTTTTATATTTTTATTGTGACTTTTTTTTACGCAATTCACTGTATTGCTGTTGCAAACTACCAATTTCATGACATATGTCAGTTACTAAAAAAAAACCTGATTCTGATTCTGGATGAAAGAAAAATGAAGGGCTGTGTGGGAGGGAAATGTTCAACTGATCTTGGAGCAGCTTAAAAGGCTGGCACGGCATTGCGGGCTGAATGGCCTGCCTGTGCTGTGATTTAGAACATTTTCATTTGATCCATTCAGGTCAGATTTAAATATAGGTTCCAGAATTAAATGGCTGATGGTAAACTGCTTTCTCCCTGGATATTATTCTTTAGATAAAATTTAGATTTAGATCTTTGAAAATAATCTAAAGAGGAAGACCAAGGCTTTAAAAAACAGGGCAGCACCAAGACTGAAAAGAGCGAATTAAAATACAGTCATAGAGTAAATCAGGAAATGATCAAAAAAAGTGCAGACAATTGAGGAAAGTAAAACTTTAACTACTCTGAGCTTCTCGAAAACAATTAATATGGACAATAATTATATAGCCACAAAAGCTAGGGCCTATTCCACACTGTATCTCAATAATAAAATAATAAATGTTATCTGATTTTCTGAGTGTTTATGCTTCCGATCGCCAGCATGCCCTTTGCCTAACGTTTGGCTGTTGCAATTGGACCGGGCAAACATTAGACAAAGGGAGGGGGAGAAGCATTGGGAACTTGAGGAGAATGTTAAATGTGAGGACTGGGGAAAAAGGAAGCCAAACAGTTGAGGACGGACAATGATGATGATGGTGTGGTGTAGATTATGAATTGTGAATAAGTCTTGATATGCACACAAAGGTTGCTGAGGCTAAGAATGTGGAGGTCAGTCTGTAATTTATAAATTCAGGGGATTAGTAAACATCGATCGATGAAAGAGTCAAGAAAGATTGACAAAAACTGTGGGCAGGCTTTAAAATAGGAATTGGCTGATTAAGATTATGATTATGTTTTAGTGTCTTTGCCTTATTCCTGGTAAAGACATTGATTTGTATCAGTTCTACAGATATAGATTTTAATCTCCAATGCTGACTAGCAAGGTTGCATGAAAGGAGTAAGTCACTGTTGGACAGAATCTGATGCAAGTTTAGCAAATGACAACTGATTACCATCTTAGAATTAATATGATTTAACTTTTTAATTATGTCAAATGTTTTCCCTTGCTTAATTAGCTTTTTTATCAAGCATTTTTATCTTATTCTGAACAAATGGTTCTCAAAACTAACTATTTTAGTTACAAATTTGATCAGCAAACCATGCTACAAGGTAGGCTGATCTAATTCAGTTATGCTTATCTACTGCGGTACTCAACTTTGAAGTGTGACGTGGAAATTGTTCCACTGTGTTGTTTAGCCATTTATTCATCAGCAAGATGTAAACTTGGTTACCTCCTTCATGGGCACTAGCGTCCATTGTATCGAGGACATCTTCAAAGACATGCTTCAAAAAGGCATCATCCTTCATTAAGGACTGCCACCAGCCAGGACATGCCCTGTTCTCACCACTACCATCAGGGAAGAGGTACAGGAGCATGAAGGCACACACTCAGCGACTCAGGGACAGCTTCTTCCTCTCTGCCATCTCATTTCTGAATGGACATTGAACCCATGAACACTACCTCACTACTTTTAAAATTTTATATTTACACTACTTACTTAAGTTAGCTATTTACTGTAATTCACAGTTTTTTCCTAGTATTACATTCTGCATTACACAGCTGCTGCAAAGACAACAGATTTCATATGTGCCAGTGATATTAAACCTGATTCTGATTCTGATTATCTATTATATATGTTCTTGTCTTTTCTCAAAAGGCATTGACTTTTTTGTTGGCATGGATAACTTCTTGGGCAGCAGTAAGCTTATTGTTTCTTCATTCAGTTAGTTTATTCTTCATTGGCAAGTAGTCTGAACAAATGATAGGAACAATCCCCTTGCCACACTTTAACTTTTGAGTACTGCAGTAGATAAAAGCTTAACTGAATTAAATCAACTACCCAATGGCACGGTGTGCCGATCAACTTTGTAATCAAACCCTGCAGAATGATGGCAAGTTTTGGGGCTGATTGATGCTTGCTGTAGTTTGAACACCTACTGACAATAACACTGTCATGATGATAGCTCCAGGCTTTGTGCAGTTGTATAATAGAAGTGCATGACATAGCCATAGAACAATCTAGAACACTGAGTCACGAAAATAATGTTAGATTCCCATTCTCCCTTCAGAGATAGTACTTTCAGCCACTACCTCTTTGGGCTTTTTCATTTCCTCACTTTCCACTGTGTTTTTGTAATGTCTCTTTTCCTTGTGTCTTCCATCACTTCTGCTCCTCTTTAATTAGAGATGGGAAGAATGAGGTCACGGTATGAGTGTTTTGATATTTATAATCAACATCTCTACTTCTCTCCATCTCTCAATTGCTCCTTGATCTCTTAATTTCTGCAGATCACAAAACGCTTCTCTAGTTGGTCTCTTGAATAGCTGTTCCACCTCATCCAACCTCACCTCAATCATTAGAACCAATACCTGCTCCTCCATTCAATTATTATTTCACTCCCCCCTTTCTGCCCCGATTCTTTTGATCTTTCATTTACTTTTCCTTTAAAGGTTAACCTTACTTGTGACCTTCTCAAGTAATGGAGGTGAATGGGCAGGTGCAGCACTTTGGCCACTTTCAGGGGTAAGTGCCAGGAGGGAGATTAGTGGGGAGGGGCGAATGAACAAGGGAGTGGTCCCTGTGGAAAGCGGGGGTGGGGGGCAGGTAAAGGTGTGTTTGGTGGTAGGATCCCTTTGGAGGTGGTTGAAGTGGTGGAGAATGACATCTTAATTGCAAAGCCTCATGGGTGGTAGGTAAGGACAAGAAGGGGCTCTATCACTGTTAAGATGCAGGAAGATGGGGTGAGCGTGGATGCTTGGGAAATGGAGGAGATGGAGCTGAGGGCAGCATCAACGGTGGAGGAAGAGAAACCCCATTCTTTGCAGAAGGAGTGCACTCCTGATGTCTTGGAAAGGAAAGCTGCATCCTGGGAACAGATGCCAGTGGAGATAAAGGAACTGAGGAAAGGGAATGGCATTTTCTCAGGAGGCAGGGTGGGAAGAGGTATAGTCGAGACAACCATGGGAATCAGTAGGTTTAGAAAAGACGCCAGTCAACAATTGACATACTGAGCTGTATCCACAACTCTTAGCAGTTTCCCATGGTCACTGGGAGAGCCCCTACTTCAAGCCACGAAGCTTCTAGATGGAATGTTTTCCATGGTGTATCAATCAAAAAATTGCAGACTTACCAAATTTCTTTTACCTCCCAAGGAAGTAAAGATACCTACATTGGACTATTGTTTTCTGGTTTAAAGCTCCACTTTCAATACTACACTTCCAAGCAAACTCATCTGTAAACTGTGAGACCTGGAGAGTCAACACCTCCCTGTCCAATTGGATCTTCGACTTCCTGACCAACAGATTGCGATCAGTAAGGACAACCAGCAACACTTCTGTGACGGCTATTCTCAACACAGGTAGTCCACAAGGTTGAGTGCTCAGCCCCCTCCTCAATTCCCTGAACACATATGACCACGGGGCCAGAATCTGCTCTGACTTCCTCTACAAGTTTGCAGGGGGCTGCATCTCAAATAGCGATGGGTAGGAGAGCTTATGACAAGGACCATTTCCCCATTGCTGGAACGCAATTGACTTTGGCAAGGGGGTGAGGGAAGATGTTTATGCACGTGCTCCAATCTTTATCAAAGGTGCTGAGTTGAGATCTACCTTGGACTAAACATCACCAGTGAGAAAGCTCACCAATGCCTCTGCTTCCTTAGGAGGCAAAAGAAATTTGGTATGTCTGCAATTTTTTTATCGTTACACTATGGAAAACATCCGATCAGGATGCGTCTTGGTTTGGTATAGCTGCGGCTCTGCCAGTTTCTGCGCGAAACCGCTGGGAGTTGTGGATACAGCTCAGTACTGCAAGGACACCAACTTCCCCAAGACAGACTCTCTTCGTTCTTCTCACCGTCTCAGCGAGGCAGGCAGTATAATTAAGGGCCACATCCCCCTTGGGCACTCTCTCCTCTCCCCAGGAAACAAGAAAGCACACACCACTGGGCTCAAAGACAGCTGCTGCCCCCTGTCACAAGACTATTGGTTGATTCCCTAGTACAACAAAGTGTACTCTTGACTTCACAACCTACCCCATTATGATCTTGCATTTTATTGTCCATCTGCGCTGCACTTTCTCTGCAGCTGTTGCACTTTA
The DNA here is from genome assembly GCF_030144855.1 of Hypanus sabinus. NCBI lineage: Eukaryota > Metazoa > Chordata > Chondrichthyes > Myliobatiformes > Dasyatidae > Hypanus > Hypanus sabinus. The sequence goes on from NC_082720.1 coordinate 18,184,123, forward strand.
TTCTGCACTCTGTTTTGGAAGATGGCACCGGAGCACCTCAGGGACCCTATTTTGAACTTTGTTTTGTTGATATACCGTCTTCTACCTCATTACACTGTGTAATGATCTGATCCATATGTGGACAAGCTTTTCATTGCATATGTGACAAGAATAAACCAGATCAATTCAATTGTCTCCCCTTCCCTCTTACTCTTTTGCTACTTATATACTGCCCTGTAGTGACAACATCACATGAAGACCCAGCATCACCTTTCCTGTTTGTGCTAACATATCCAGTTTTGTCTTTCCTCCACTTCTCAGCAGTTCCCTCCTTCCTAATGTTGCCTCTGTTTGCCAACGGCCTCCCGATAGCCAAGAATGCCTGTTTTGCACCAAGTTCTAGATGATCCTAGCCACAACATACTCCAGTGGAGTTTTGAGATATATGAGTGTTTCAAGGTGAACGTCATGACCTGTGATGAGAATCTCATTACTCTGCTTCGTAACAAGATATAACAGACAGTCAAAGCAAATGGTGGAGCTGGGGATCAGAGTGACTCTGGAAGGGAATCACGTGGCCACCACAGAAAAGTGAGAAATGAAAGTTATTCATGAAGCCTCAGTGACATTAGTATCACCATTTCCACTAACTGCCTTGACTTTGCCACCACCACTGGTTTGATTTTCCTCCCGATGACGTCCCAAAGATGAAATCGTACCCATCTCTGCCTAAAAGTTACCCAGCTGAACTTCTGCTTCTGGCCTTTGGCCATGACTGTTTTATTACTTCCTTTAATATTGCTTAAACTAAAGTTGTCCAAAATTCTCCCATGTGTATCTTGTCACTCTAAATTCCTCATTGGCTATCAGCCTCAACATTTTTGAACAGTTCCTGATATATCAAATTAGATATTCTGGTAGTCACCTACAAAGTCCTTCACTTTTATTCCCCGCCCCCATGACTGCTGAAGTTCTTTCCATCCTGCTGTACTTCCCTCTTTTGGTTCAATGCTTCTGACAGCTCTTAACTGAAAATTTCCACTTGAAACTCAACAGGACTGTACTCAGGAATAAGATGAATTTCAAGTTACCCCGTCAAACTCCTTCAGCCCTAGTTTAACAATTTCCATAAATCTATTTATTAACCATTTTATGATGGTAGATATCACATTGTAGGTGCTATTCAGAAGGGTTGTTGACTTTCTTTTAGATTTTGTGTTTAGTTTGCATCTTAAGAGATTTTTAGCTACCTCAAAAAAGGTGTATGATCTGTGGTGACACCTTGTTGTTACAAACACCTTGTTGTGAGGTGTTTGTAAAAGCTGGGTGCTAAACACTCTTTTCTGAGGCCACAACGCAAATGTGAATTTTCATTCCAGGAATTTTCACCATGGTCCTGGAGGAACGTTGTTTCATTTTTACTGTGTACTGTGCCAGCAGTTTATGGTCGAAGTGACAATAAAAGCACCTTGAACTTGAAATCTCAGCTGAAGGTGAAGCTATTCACCTTCATTCATTGCAATGTGACTGCTGACATAACTTTTTTATACCGCACTACCCATATCAATTGCATATGCTCTTTATTAAAGGACATTTCAGTAGACACTCAGGTTTGAGAGAATGCAGGAAATCATCAAGCAGCTTAAAAATACCAATTTAAAAATTGCTTTGCACAGCTAAAATTTAAAGGAAACTGGGGCTTGATTGGCACTCATCTGCTCCAATCATGCGCTTCATGATGTTATTCCGTCACAGCTAATCTGGGAATTCGTTTCCGCCTCTCTGACGCCACAGGAGGTCGGTTGCGATTTGTCGGATTCGGAAAGCAGGGACTGCATTGGCTCCGGGAGTAAGGCGTCATCGCGGCAGATTTAAAATCCATTTGAAACCGGAAGTGAGCAGCTCGGGATTGTCTCTGTGCAGGATGGTAGTTACTCGTCAGCGGGGGTAAGCGGATGATATTGGATTCGGAGAACTGGGTTTTACGGTAAAGAAAAGATAGTAGATCCGGGGCGAGAGCCGATTAAATAGTGCGCTTTGTCGGTGGGGAGAGCCTGTTAGCGTTATACACCCTTATGAACCAGGCATTAGGTTGGGAGACAGAAGATCCTCTTTACTGGAAGTTGCAAAGAAAAGCATTGAAACTTTTTTTAAAAAAAACTGGTAATTGGCAAGAGAGTGAGAAGTGACAGTCTATTTAAAAAGAATTTCAGTAGGCACTGAGGTTTGAGATAATGCTGGAAATCCACCTGATTGCCCTGTATTTCGAGAAACTCCAGGATCCCTTGTGTTTATGAATGAGAAAGGGAGACGTGATCTTACTGTGTTAGACAGAGAGGGATTAAATCCTGTAAGGCTGAAGGAAGACTAGATTCCACTTACTGGGTGTTAGACCTAGACTAGGTCCCCTCCTCCTTCCCTTTCTCCTGTGGTCCTCTCTCCTCTCCTATCAGATTCCTTCTAATCCACCCCTTTATCTTTCCTACTCACCTGGCTTCACCTATCACCTTCTACTCCTCTCACCACCTTTCTAGTTTGGTGTCTTCTCCCTTCCTTTCCAGTCACGGAGAAGGAACTCGGCGCAAAAAATCGACCAGTTATTCATTTCCATAGATGCTGCCTGATCTGCTGAGTTACTCCAGCATTTTGTGTGTGTTGCTAGATGTTAGACAATTGGGAAAGGAGGAAGGGAGAGAAAAAGACATGAGTCTTTGTATAAGAGAGAAGAATCCTTTAACTTATTATATAGTTATGTAATTATTTATATTTATGTCTGTATTTGTTTAGTTTATACTTATTTCTCTATCTATTTAGAGATATAGTGCAGAATAGGCCCTTCAAGCTGCACCACCCAGCAACCCCTGATTTACCTCCAGTTTAAACCTAGCCTAATCACGGGACAATTTCCAATGACCAATTAGCCTACTAAATGGTACGTCTTCCTACAGTGCGAGGACTGGGAGAAAACCCCCATGTTCCACGGGAGGCCATACAAAGACCTTACAGTTGAACTCTGACTCCCTGTGCATCACGTTAGTAGGCGATGCAGAGTTGGAGAGGGGAAAATGCTTGTTTTTTCAGCGAGTTAGGGTAGCCACTGGGAGATGGGCTTAAGTTTGTTCCTCTCGAGGCCTGAATTGGTGTGAGACAATAGAAACAAACTCTGTTTACTGGGGGTTGAATTGAGAAAGAACGTGTGTTCTGTCTGTTCCATTGGCGAGAGAGTATGTCTGTATAGACCAAACCTTCTGCAGATGGTGTTGGAAGTAGGAATAAAATTCTCTTCCTCTTTTAGGAATGAGGGTACACGGTATTGAATGAATGGAAGCAACAGGTCATCTTTATGACATCGTGGTAGAAACTATTCAACAGACAACAGCACTTAACAATTCTAAACTGGGTCCTTAACCTTGGAAGAAAGCAAACCATCTGCATGATCTGTTTTAGCCTCGATCAGTTCATGCTTGTTCAGGCTTCTTGCAGCTGTTAATCTGATAAACTAAATTTGCCAGCTTCTAAGAGGTAAGTGATTGTGTGATGGAAATAGCATTTCCTTTGCTCTTTTTAAATACTTAAGAGGGATTTATTAACCGTAGTTTTGTGTGGTGTATTTGCATAAGTGTTGCAATTGGGGTTTCAGGTTTAAATGTATGCTTATCACACGTTGCAAAATGAGTTTTCCTTTCTATTCTAAATGGATTATTTCTCCATCTGTGGGATGTAGATGCTGAGGATGAACATTTCTAATTGCCAAGTAGTGGTGAGCAGCATTCATGAACTGCAAGCTGGAATGGAAATATCCCACTGTGCTCTTAGAGGTGCTGAAATTTGATGCAACAGTGACGTGAGTTGAGAGGAACAATGGTGTTCCCTGTCCCTCTCCATTGAGGATGGGTCTAGCACTTTCCAAGTTGGTACCAGAAGTTTTACCAAAGTGAAGAATCGAGCAACAAGCAATCTGGCGGAACCGAGCGGGCCGAGCAGCAGTGGGAGGAAAGAGTTGTCTCCCTGCTGTGTTCCAACGGCAGATTATTCGCTGCACCAGTGTGCAGCCCTTTTGTATTCTGCTGTCGTCGTCATGATCATGCTGAGATACCCAGGATTCAGTCGTTCTTCATTCGGGGTTGGTGCAGACTGCAATGACCTCAGCTCAGTCATGTCCTCACCTTGATGTGCACTCTACTGTCCAGTGAAGGTTCCCCCACTGCTTCAGAGTCTAGGCTGGGGGAGCTGGCAAATCACAAAGCGGCTGCCAGATCACATTCAGAAAATTGGTTCCAGTCATTTATTCCCAAACCCAATCCTCATTCCTCATGAATCTTCAAAGTAGTGTTATTAACATCTGCTTAAAATGTTTCTAATGTTTTATATGACCTTAACTTTGATTAGATTGTAAGGATGGCATTCCTTTTAAATATCCCTGCTTCATGAAGTGTAAGATTATTCTGTTCCCACTATGACCCCCAGCACGTATTTTTGATTTTTCTGAAACTCTGCAGTTGTTACTGTATCCATGCACATCGTACGAGTTCCAGCAGCTGCTCTGGATGGCAGCAACAGGCAAATTCCGCAAGCTTGGTGCATTGCCCGAAAAGCAATAGCTTCTGACAGAGGGAGGCTCGGCTCCTGAAGTGAGTTAGATTGTGGTGCGTGGATGGTCGGAGATGTTTTAGGTTTTACAGATTTTAATGCTGAGGTTGTCCTTTGCTCCAGACTGCTTGGTAACAGCTGCTCGCAGTAATCCACCTTCAGAGCAGTGAATGAGGTATCAGCAGAAAGCGAGCAGTTTGCTGCCAGAAACCAGATGTTGATGAAGAATACTGGTTGAGCAATGATTTAGTGGAATCGATGGATTCCTAACTGTGGCCAGAGTCTAAATTCCTCTCCCACATTTGCTCTTTGTTCTTGCATAGTTGATGCCTATCCCAGACGGTGAGTGGGTCCTGGGAAGATATTTGGTGACTTTTGATTCTCCTTCTGCTGAAGGCTTGCCCTGAGCTCTGAGTAGCTGGACGTGTGATATCTATAGGTGCATACGTGTGCGTACCTCTAGTGCACTAATTCAGATTGTTCTTGGGGAATCTGCATTTATCCCCAATTCAATTGACTATGTCCTGTAGTGTGGCAAGTTATTGAATTGTTATTAGGCTTTGTCATGCTATAACCCAGTTGAATGCATTGGTCACATCTTGCATCGATCCATTTCATTGGAACAGACAAAATTAATCGTAAAACCTCCATGTTCTATATTTTACATTCTTTATAGCTCTTGTGTTTTATCAAAAGATCATGAGTGAATCTTAAGTGAAACCTCTGCACGCTTGTCCTCTTTCCAGATGTTTGGGAACTGTGTTGCCATGATAGATGAGTGTGAAGATGCCACCATGACACTCAGTCCTGACTTCTGTCCGAGCTATCGACTGAACAGCAAGAAGTTGCTCTCCATTATCCAAGACAGTAACTCTTCCATGTCATTCTCTCCTGAGCCTACAGCATCACCTATGCAAGACCACTCCCTCAGCTTCTGTGATGGGTAAGCTGGGATGGGGGGGAGGCAAGAGAGGATCATTTCCTAGCTCAGAACAACTGAAAGCAGAGGGAAGATTTTATTGTGTTCCTTCTTTATGTGTCAATAATCCAGGGTGAAAAGAAAAGCACAAAGAAATGTTGCAAGGGCTCATGAGAATTCCTTTTACAGATTGCCAAGTGCTCCACTCTCTGAGGCAGAGTTTAGACTAAGAAATGTGAAAGAATTTCAGAGCATCATAGTTGTGTAACTGAATGATTCAGAGCTATTTGTGCTATTAATGGATGAACTGGTAGAGAGGGGTGGACTAAATCTGTCTTCCTGAGGGCTGCTCCTGCAGTCCACAGCTGGGAATAGCTGCTCTCAAAACCTGTTTATCCATGTCTATCCATGTCCTCCTCTACTGTCAAAATGAATCCAAACTCAGGTTGGAGGAACAACACCTTATATACTGGCTGGGTAGCCTCCAACCTGATGGCATGAACATTGACTTCTCTAACTTCCGTTAATGCCCCTCCTCCCCTTCTTACCCCATCCCTGACATATTTAGTTGATATGGTGATATGACCAGTTAAAATGCTCTCCATCATACTTTCGTAGAAATTTATGGGTCTTTGGGGTCATACCAAGTCTCCTCAGACTGATGAAGTGTATCTGCTGTTGTGCCTTCTTTGTAAATTCCATTAGCATGTTGGGCCCAGGATAGATCTTCAGGGATGTTGACTCCCAGGAAAGTGAATCATCTCACCTTTTCTGCTGCTGATCCCTCGATGAGGATTGATGTGTGTTCCCTCGACTTCCCCTTCCTGAAGTCCACAATCAATTCCTTGGTCTTACCGAAACTGGGTGCAAGGTTGTTGCTGTGATACCACTCAACCAGCTAACCTATCTCACTCCTGTACACCTCGTCACTATCTGTTATCATCAGCAAAGTTAGAGATGGCATTTGAGCTGTGCCTAGCCACACAGCGGTGGGTGTAGAGAGAGTGGAGCAGTGAGCTGCACACACATCCTTGAGGTGCACCAGTGATGTGTGTCAGCGAGGAGGAGATGTTATTTCCGATCTGTGGTCTCCCACTGCGGAAGTCAAGGATCCATTTGCAGGTGGGGGTCCAGAGGCCCGTGTTTTTATTTATTATTTATTGTTTGTTTATCCATCTGTTGACCTATAGTGTGGAACAGGCCCTTCTGGCCCTTCAAACCACACTGCCTGGTGATCACAGCACAATTTATAATGACCAATTAATCTATCAAATGTGGGAAGAGACAAGCACCTGGAGAAAACCCTCATGGTCATGGGGAGAACGTAGAAATGCCTCCCAGGCAGCTGCGGGATTTGAACACAGGTCGCTGGTACTATAAAGCATTGTGCTAACCACTACGCTACTATGCTACTATTGGAGCTTGTTCATTTGTGCTGAGGGTATGATGGTGTTGAACGCTGAGCTGTAATCAATAAACAGCACCCTGGGGGAGATATTGCTGTTGTCTGGGTAATCCAAGACCGAGTGGAGAGCCAGTGGGATTGCGTCGGCTGCTGACCTATTGCGGCGGCCGGCAAATTGCAGCAGGTTGAGGTCCCTGCTTCAGCAGGAGTTGATTCTCGCCATGGCCAGCCCCTCAAAACACTTCGTCACAGTAGGTGTGAGTGCAACTAGTCGATAGTCTTTGAGGTAGCTCGCCGCTGGTATGATTGTCCCCCTTTCGAAGCAGATGGGAGCCTTTGACTGCAGCAGTGAGAGTGTCCTGAACACTCCCACCAGTCGGTGGGCGCAGGTTTCCATTACCCTACCAGGTACACCCGTCAGGGCCTGACGCCTTGCAAGGCTTCACTGTCTCAAAGTGTTCTGACGTCAGCCTCAGAGACAGATTACAGGATCACCAGATGCTGCAGGAATTCTCGCAGGTGTAGTTTTATTCTCCTTTACAAAGCAAGCATAAAAGGAGTGAGCTCGTGTGTTGTTTCCTGACTGCTGACCACGGTACTCAGCTCCTCTAGTACCTGCCCTTGCCTGAGCTGGAATGTACTAGGATGAAGGTGGAAAACTCCTTCAGCAGGTTGCATGGATGCTGCCTGACTGCTAGAAGCTCCAGGCTGGGTGACCCTCCCACAGATGGAGCAGTAAGGGAGAGTAGCTGTTTTATGGTGCGGACTCGGTCTGTTGTCTACACGGGCTGGCCACTTTCTCCTGATGAATGGACTTGAGGTTCCAATTATCCTCCTGAATGCTCCTTTCCTACTTTAAGCAGTTGTGGATTGGGGATCTTAAAGTGTCAGTAATTATATACTTTCCCAAAGAGGCTTTTGACCAGATTCCTGCCTCTATTTTCACCTGTCTTTTCATAATTCTTTCTGTGATGGAGCACAGAACAGCATTTCTCTGTGAAGTATAAATACCGGCCAGAGGCCAAAGAAAATTAGGTGTTTTCTGATGATATTTAAACTGGAACTCGCTACAGTTAGAATCCAGTTATTCTCCTAAATAAATAATTAAAAGCATTTCACCTTGGATTGTTTGGTTTAAGACTGTTTTAAGTGAGTTTCCTGAAAATGAGAATATTTATGGAGCGAGGTTCAAAAATATACAACTCCTCTACATCTGGGTCCAAATTAATGAGCAAAAACAGCAAAGAAATGTTAATGTTCCTGGTGTTGAAGCAAATGACATTTATTTAACCTAAACTGAATGTTATCAGTGACATTCTTAATGTATAACACGACTGCAAAGGTGTCACCTCTTGTGTTTGAAGAATATACCGATTTCAGTTAGCACCTGCTCCCAAAAGCAGTGCTGGTTAAATGTCTTCTCAGTATTGCTTTTGGTTTAGAGTACGTTGGAATATTGTTGGAGTTGCAAGCAATCGGCTGTTTCCGTGGTTGGCAAGCTTTGGCAGTATTTCAAGTTGAGAATTGGAGGAAATGGCAAAATAATGAAAATCAATTTTAGAGAGAGGACAAGAGAATAGTAGCTCGAGTTAGAAAAGAGGCTGCAGCATTGGAATGGTAAAATAAAGCAGCTACAATAGCTTGTAGAGTAGCAGGAAGGAAAATGGTCCAGGTCAGGCTGACATCAGGGAGAAGAAGACACAGCAGGTTTTGGTGTTGGAATGTGTGTATGGGGTTTTCTACAGGGTTGTAACACCTGCGTTTAGTTCCCTGTGGAAGTTATTTAGTAAAAAAAAAACTGAGAAAACTAGTTCTTGATAATTAGATAGAAAAGCTGATGTCAGACAATGAGAACGAATGCTTTAATTTTCCATGTCTAAACTGCGCACTTCCTTTTTTTCCACAGAAATTGTGCGAGCAGATGGGTTTGGTAAAACTTAGATGGTTGTAATTAAGATTTATGGGGAGCTAGAGCAAATGTCCCTGATGTGAGCCATTTGGATTCTCTGCAAGCTGTCCTGATAGCAATGATTGATTTTTTCCACTTGACTTAAAATTCTGGCAGTCTGCTTTAAAGATATTTCTTAAATGCAACTGAATAGGTGTAAAACTGCAGGGGGAAAATGTAAAACTGTGTATAAAAGCTGAAGTACTTTGAAGCTAAAATTTGTTGTAATTGGCATTACAAAGTCTGTTCAACTGTTTTCTTTCTGTGTCTCTGTGCAGGAACAAAGATAAACCTGGAGTCTGTTAATTATGAAAGAATTAATTTTGAATCACCCCCCCCCCCCCCCCCCCAGCCCCCTCCCGGTACCCAGTTTTCTATTGTCAGAGTGTCTGAATATACATAGACATCTTTTAGCAGTAAGAATTAACAGTTGTCAAAGATAATCTGTATGTTTTACAGCCGAACTAATTCTTTCAGTGAAACTCCGAAACGTTGCCTGGACTTGTCAAATCTGAGTAGCGGGGGTGAGGCATCAGCCTCTCCAGACACTGTACTCAGAGGTCAGTAACTCTTGCTACTAAATTAGTTATTTTCTGTTCTAAAGCCCATCTTTCTTTGTGCTGTAACTTTGTATATAAAGTAAAATCAGAAACTTAAAGCATCCAGCAGGTTAGGCAGCATTTGCAGACAGCTGATCACTTTCCAGAAAAATGTTTGGATTTCCTTGAGTTTGGAGAAGAGCTGGATGGCAAGTGTGACAAATAATAAACAATTGGAATATCACAGGAGGGTTTGTTGATGATGGGATAAATGCATTTTATTTGTAAATTTTAAACAAAGATAAAGTTAATTTATATTAAGATGTATTTCTGTAGTCGAGCTTTTGTCTATTTGCTGGATCAAATAGGATTCTGGTTACTAGCTTCTCAGAAGCAAATCAGAATATCTTCAGTTCTTTTATTTTTGGCAGAAGTGTAAGAAACTTGTGCTTAATTGCTTTTCAATTATGTGCTCTGCTCCCGTATTGTGGGGAGCCCCCACATCCTTTAATCAGCGAAATAATTTCAGCTTTTCAGTAATCACTGCCATGCTGGCCACCCATTTTGGATTTAAAATGGTGCACTTTGTGTATGCAATGTCAGATTTTATTACAGATGTAAATCAATCTTAAATAAGCATCTTTGGCCACTGGCCTGCAAAAAAAAAGCAGATGCTTTCCAATCTGTGATACAACTAGCCTGTGAATCTGAGTTTTCAATCTCTGTTACAACAGTTGAAGGTTTAAATGTATATCAGACTTTCTGTTGTTTCAGGTTGGTGCCTTGATTCACCTGGTGTAACAGATGCACAAACTGGAGAATTGTGAGTAATCTTCTGCTGCTGACTTGATTAGACCTTTAACAGAGGAAGTTTTATGAAGAGAAAGGCTTGTGATGGCCTCATATAAATTAACATGGATTGTGTATTTGTCTCAAATGAGCCATTTTCTTGATGATTGGCATCCCTATTTGCAATAAAGTTAAATTCGAGGAAATGTGATTTAGCCATCTTGTCCATAAGAAGTAGCCTGTTTGCATTATCAAATTATTTTTTTCCAGAAACTGGAACACATTTTTGTTTCCATTCAGAATGTATGTGCCATCCATTTGTTGGGAAGGATACTGTGGGTGGTTTACATCTATTAATTCCTTTTTTTAAACTGTGTGCCACCCTCTTCCCCAACTCTTTCCAGAGTGGCTCTACTGTTTGCCTCATATCCCGACTGTTACCATCCTCTCCCCTACTTTAAAAATGGTTGTTGGCACATGTATTATTTAGGTAATGTCTCGAAAAAGAATACAAATGCTATTTAATAACAGCATTTTTCTGAAGGAGATCGTTCCTCGAAGCATGACTAAGATCGTGGGAAAAGAAGTGGTGTGATGGACGGATACTCCATTGCTAACTTCAGCTTTCTCAAAGGGTCACAGATAACCAATCAAAATTCTGTGCTCAGCTTTTTGGTGTATACAAATAAAGAGTGAGGTCTTGTAAGGCCACGTAACATAATGGGGTTATGTTAACAGGCCTGCAACAAAACAGACAACACTGGCTAAGCTATTTGCATCATTGTGACTGAGTTCAAGGAAGCTTCCAGACCAAATCAATTTGCCACTTAGCTAATCAAACATGGTTATGGCATACTTAATCAATATTTGTGTACTCTGCCCTCACAGTATTAACTTAGGGTGCCAGGGATCTCTGTCCCCAGAAGCTTTTAGACCATCTGTGTGAATTGCTTTGTTTCAGCAAAGGCATCTGAGAAACATCACTTGTAGATAATGTCAACTGGTAGCAAAACAGTATAAATGTTGGATAGCATCTGGGATTGCTACAAATGCCGAGGAGAATGACTGAAGGACACTGTGACAGAAAGAAAAACTAGAATTCATTCTTCAACATTTAATTTCTGCCATGGACAACTAGTTCATCTGCAACTTGTTGGAGTGTTCCTTTAGTTTGTTAGAATTGTATCTTGTTTGGAAAGTGTAATTCGTATATCTTTTGGAATTCTGAACTCTTTTATCAATCAGAAACCCTCTGAGGTTTAAATGTGTTAAGAACTATTTATCAGTGAAAATAAAATAAACTGACTTTAAAATGTTTTGTTAGCTGGAAGTATCTCCTCCTTGGTTGGGGGGGGCGGTTCTCACCACTCAAGTAGTGGGTATTGGCAGCGGACTAGACAGCAAGTCAGCTAGTCCTCGAGTTGATACAGTATAACCTCGCTGTAGTGAAGGTACCTATATGGATGGGGCTTGAAATCTGCTTTTGAGTTTAGGGCTTTGCAGACGGTGAACCCAATACCTCACAGTGGTGAGCTACATTAAGTACAGCTGGTTGGACATGATGTCATCTGATGGTTTTGGAGGTGATGATGATTACGAGTGACTTTGGGCCTGACTGGGAGGTGTGTATTGGGCCAGATGGTGAGAGGTGTAGAGCTCGTCGACTTCATCAACTTTGCCTCCAACTTCCACCCTCCCCTCAAATTTACCTCGTCCATTTCTGACACCTCCCTCCCCTTTCTCTATCTCTCTGGAGATAGCTTATCTATTGATGTCTATTACAAGCTCACAGTTACCTGGACTTTACCTCTTCCCACCCAGACATTTGTAAAAACTCCACCCCAGCTCCGCTGCATCTGCTCTCAGGATGAGGCTTTTCATTCCAGAACTAAGGAGATGTCCTCCTTCAAAGAAAGGGCTTCCCTTCCTCTACCATCAATGCTGCCCTGAACCATTTCTCTTCCTTTTCGTGCATGTCTGCCCTCAGCCCATCTTCCTGCCAACCCCTCCAGGGACAGGGTTCCGCTTGTCCTCACCTCCCATCACCCCACCAGACTCTGCGTCCAGCACATCATTCTCTGTAACTTATGCCATCTCCAATGGGATCCCGACATCAAGCACGTCTTCTCTTCCCTCTCCCACCCCCTGCTTTCTGCTTTCTGCATGGATCACTCCCTACACAACTCCCTTGTCCATTCGTCCCTCCTGGACATTGTCCTTGCAAACTGAACAAGTGCCACACCTGCCCCTATACCTCCGCCCTCACTACCATTCAGGGCCCCAAACAGCCCTTCCAGGTGAGGCAACACTTCACCTGTGAGCCTGTTGGGGTTGTATACTGTGTCCGGTGCTCCCGGTGAGGCCTCCTGAATATCGGGAGACCACTTCAGCAAGCTCCTCTGTTCCATCTGCCAGAGAAAGCTGGATCTCCCAGTAGCCCTCCATTTTAATTCCACTTCCCATTCCTACACGTCAGTCTGTGGCCTCCTCTGCTGTTGCGATGAGGCCACACTCAGGTTAGAGGATTAACACCTTATACTCTGTCTGGGTAGGTCTGACCTGAAGCACGAACCGATTTCTTGAACTTCTGGTAATGCAGTCTCTCTCACCCCCACCCCCCCATCTCCTTCACCATTCCCCCTTTCTCCCTTTCTCCCTCTCACCTTATCTCCTTACCTGCCCATCACCTCCCTCTGGTGCTCCTCCCCCTTCTTCTTTCTTCCATGGCCTTCTATCCTCTCCCATCAGATTCCCTCTTCTCCAACCCTTTAGCTCCTTCACCAATCAACTTTCCAGCTCTTTACTTCACCCCTTCCCTCCCACCCTCCTGATTTCAGCGATCAAAGAACAAAACAGCACAGTACAGGCCATTCGGCCCACAATGTTGTGCCGACCCTTAAACCCTGCCTCCCAAATAACCCTCCACCTTAAATTACCTTGTGATTAAATTACCTTAATTACCTTGTGTTTCTTCCTCCCCTCCCCCACCATCTTACTCTGTCTCCTCCTCTTTGTTTCTCCGGTCATGATGAAAGGATTTGATCTGAAACACCAACTGTACTTTTTTCCACAGACGCTGCCTGGCCAGCTGAGTTCCCCCGGCACTTTGTTGTTTGGATTTCCGGCACCTGTAGATCTTCCTTGTTTGTGCCCTATTGTTTCTGTTGCTTGATTGTTTGGGTTGTGTGTGTTCGAGGTTGGAAGGGGGTGGTTGCAGGAGGAGGAGGGTTGTAGTTTTTCTCCCCTGGGAGTGAGGAAAAGAAATAATTTGATATGGTGGGAGGAGTTGTAGTGAAGAAAGGAACAGGATCAAACCAAGGAATAGAACAAGCAAGACCCAAGTGACGAGAATAGTGAGCAAGGGTTGGGGTGGTTAGATGTGGTTTAGCCATTTCTCATGGTGTCAGGAGGTCAAAAGCTTGAAGCTCGAATCTCAAATCAGTCAAGGAATCAGAGATTTTGGAGGCAGGAGGGTTTGGGATCTCTGTTGGAAGAGGGTGGGAAGAACTGGGTCTAGATGTAGGCAAGGATTTGGTAGGTATGCAGTACTGAGATAACTGATGAGGAAATGATAGTCCAAAAGGTAATTAATTGCCTAATACAGAAGGTTCACATGACTGGATGTCTGGCCCCATGAGCCTATGCAGCACATGAACAAGCAACTAATTTTACTTTCATTCTCCCCATATTCCCATCAGATTTATCTGCCTGCACATTAGGGAGGAGTTTACTGTGGTCAATTTGCAAGTAACCACATGTCTTTGGGATGTGGAAATTAACTGAAATACCAAGGAAATATCCAACGTCCAAATTCCCCCACGGTTAGTGTTGGAGGTCAGGTTTGAATCCAGCTGTGCGCAGTTGCTCTGTTAGATGAGTCACTGTGCAAAGGAAAAATAAAGATGAGCACTTTTGTTACACATACATCAAAGCATACAGTGAAATGTATCTTTTGCATTGCTGACCAACATAGTCAGAGATGTGCCTGGGAACAGCCCACAATTATCACCATGATTCTGGTGCCAACATAAGATGCCCACAACTCACTGACACTAACTTGAACATCTTTTTGGAATGTGGGAGGAAACCAGAGCACCCTGAGGAAACCTATGCAGTCATGAGCAGAATGTCCGAACTCTTTACAGAGAGGAGTTAAGGTTACAATCCAGTCTTACAGTTAATGCTGTAGAGCATTATACTCCCCACTGTGTTAGTCTTAATAGTATGCAGTTGAATTTCTGAGCATAAAATTCCTCTGGGCAGCTTTCTCTTTCTAGGTAGTGAAGTTAAAGCTTGCTTGCTGAGGCTACTTTTCTGGTCTGTGGCTAGTTCTCTGGAGAAATTCTGCTGAACTGTTATCCCACGTTTGCAGAAGCACAACCTGGACATGCTGAAAATGGGTGTGTTTCTATTTAAATTCTGATTGGCAACTTCCTTTCAAGACTGCAGCTGTTCTGAAAAGTGTGGAGCAGAAGTTTAAGCCTAATTTAAACTATACATAAAGTCTCTGACAGGTTTGAGGTTTCCCAAGCCAAGTACAAAGTCTGCTCATTCACAGTCAACAAATCTTACCCCCACCTCCCATCCCTTTTTGTTGTTGAGATATTCTGGGTTAGGATGGCTAATTGAATTGAATTCATTTCTTACGTCCTTCATATACATGAGTAAAAATCTTTACTTTATCTCCATCTAAATGTGCAATTTATTGTAATTTATAATAAATAGTTTGTAGAACAGGACAGTCAATATAACATAGAAATACAATTGTATCGTCATGAATTAGTTAGTCTGATGGCCTGGTGGAAGAAGCTGTCCTGGCTTTTATGCTGCGGTACCGTTTCCTGGATGATAGCAGCTGGAACAGTTTGTGGTTGGGGTGACTCAGGTCCCCAGTGATCCTTTGAGCCCATTTTACGCACCTGTCTCCATAAATGTCCTGAACAGTGGGAAGTTCATATCTCTCACACTCAGGATTGTGAGGGATGAAATGGTACTTGATTTTGTGTTGTTTTTTTCCCTATTCTGGAACATGACCCTAGTGTCTCCGTGATATTTTGTATTGCAATGACTCCAAACCCGTGCGTTGGTGTGCACTGCCAAGATTCTGTGAAATTGATAGCAACTTCTGGAGTTTGCACTTGCGAAGTTCAGAGTGACATCCTGATCCTCCTTTGAAGGTGCAGCTGAAGTTCATTTAAACTGATGCCACTTAGCTCATGTGAACTTCAACCTTTCACATATTACTTCTGTAAAAACTTGCTGAAGGGAATGTTAAACCTTGTTAAATGAGATTTTTTTTAAAATCCCAACTAATTCATAATTAACCGCTCTGGATGTCAAATTTTAAATTTGCAGGATCTCAGATATTTCCATTCCATCTTTTAAAAAGTCCATGATTATATAATATGGTATTTTTACCTCCATTGCAATTTTTGATCACCCTTCTACAGAGTATGATAAATAACCCATTAGCCACTCAGTTCCTGGTTTGCACTGATGGGAGAAACCTTCACCGCAAATGGCTGCTCAGCTTGCTCGATGATATAAACGGACGCCTGCAGTATGCCTAGAGCTGGTGTCAGAATGTGACTGATACTGGGAATGGTGCCATCCACAACACCGACTGCAAGAGTTCCGTAATTCTTTCTTTGAAGTCTGCAACCAGTGCTGTGAATACTCTGCTCACTATAAAATCCATTCTAATGCCTGTAAATGCATTACAGGGCACCCAAAGGGACCATCAGATAAGTACAGCTTATGAGCTGTGGACTAACTTTAGAAATATCGGAAGTAATACATTTAGCAGGTATGAAGCATCAAGAATGACAATGAGGTATTGACCGAAGAATTTAGTTTTGGTGTTGTCTGATTGGAGGTTGATATTGTTGAGGAAAGCAAGCTTGAGGTGACTGTTAGGGGCCATTTTATATCCTAGTGGGATGGGAGATGATTTCAATGTCTCATTCAGAACCATGTTTATTCTTTCTTTTTCTTTACAAATCTTTTTATTATTATTATTATTATCCAAAATAACAAGAGTACATTGAAATAGATAACACTTACAAGGTCTCATAGGAAAAAACAAAGTTGTAAAGATTGAAAAATGTGGTGACACAAAAAAAAAGGGAAGAAAAAAACCCTACTAAAGCAAAGTGAGGGGAAAAAACCCATTAGCAGTTTAACCCTGGAGTCAGGCGTCACACAAAAAGCTTCTACAGGTTTATTATCACCGGCATGTGTCGTGAAATATGATAATGTGTCTTGTTGATGACATGTCCTTTCATTACTACATTGGAGTGCCAGCCGAGAATATGCCTTCAGATCTCTGGAAAGGGGCACCGAACTAAAGACTTCTTGCTCCACGGTGAATTCTTCCATAGCTGCTTTCATTTGTACTTTGTGAGTTAGTTAAAGAGAGATCAGATGTAGTTATCTTTGCCCTTGTGATGCTGGAAAATCCCAGACAATGCTGGATAAAGCCTTAAAAGATTCCTTTCTCTATGAAAGCACTCCTTGTAAGTGTGATTCATGCTGGACTTCTCCTTCGTGACTTAGGCCCCTGTTTGGGCTCTGGCTCTGAAATGGTCTAACTGCAGGGTGTTGTTGCCTCTGCAGACTGTGTGTTCGCTAATGTGTTTTACCTTTGTTTGATTGCAACAGGCACGGTGTGGGAAGAACCCGACAACCTCTGGTAAGTCTGCATCTACTCTGGGAAGGAACCTTTTCAAGTAAGTGGTGTGGTGAGCAGCAAGGAGCAGAGCTTGTCCATTCCTAGGCTGCCTCCTTCATAAACTACCAACCTAAACCGTTTACCGAGATGGACGTGGGCTCTCGGCTGTTATGTAGGGTGCATTAAGGAGGCAGGACAACACCAGTGGGCTGGTGGAATAGGTGACGATGACGGAGGATGTGATGGAGGTGGAGAAAGTGAAGAGATGATTCACCAGGGTGGAGCATTACAGTGATAAAGAAAGATTGTTTAAGTTAGGGTTGAGAAGGCTGAAGGTCAACTTGATAAAGGTGTATAAAATTTTAATAAGATTGATAGTAAGCAATTACTTTTCCAATGGTGGGATGACTAAGCTGAGAGGTAGGAGGTTCAGAGAAGACTGGGGAATTGAGAAAGCACTGCCTTAAGAAATGGTGGAGGCAGATATGCTCATGTAATTTAAGAAGCATCTAACCAAAGTATCTGGATTGCGAAAGAGTTGGTGGCTGCGTGTCTATTACAGGCCATCTGTATTTGTGTGGATGGGTACATATAGAGACCATGAATGTGGTGAGATGAAGGACGTTTCTCTGCTCAGACTTCATGACCTAAGATTATTGAAAAGAATTTCTCAGAAAACTAATATCTGTTGGTTATTGTATGTGGAGTTAACTGCGGTGAATGGTTTCAAATTCTGTCCTCTCCAATCCCTTTTTATCTCAGTAGGAATGCTCGGGACATACGCAGGTTTGTGTGTCTAGCCTTGTCCCAAAGCATCTTTCCAATAAAAATAACAAAATCCTTATTGGTGTGAGGTCCTCTTTGAAATGAGATTGGCTGACAGAGGCTGTGACACAGCTGGTGTAATGTTCCAAATGTTAGCCCAGCCGGGAGGTGCTTTCATTGCTGACCCTGTGGATGAGTAGCTGAGCCATACAGGGCAAAATGTCCTGGACTTGTTCCCATTTTGTGCTGTTTTTAATTTGCTTGCCCGATTGAAAGGCACCTTTCATACCCACCTGAGGTCAGTGAATCTAGATCAGTTCAGAAGTGATTAACAGTCAATACCAGCCACATGGAAAATGGTGGATATCTTGCCCTACTGGGAATTAGTAAATTCACATATCTGCTGGGTTATCATGATAATCCATCAGATACGTAAACTCCTTTACTAATTTGGTTTGTTTTAATTTTTTTAACTGAATTTTGATATTACCTTTCTTTTTCAATCTTTTTATTGAATTTCATATATATAAAAAAACATAACATAATAATGAATAGGTTATAAGTGCAATAGACTTGAAATTACATTAATAATATAACAATATCCTATTAAAATATCAACAGAAAAAAATAGTACATTAATCAATCAAGCCTATAATAATTATATATGAAAAAAAAGTCATCAAAAGAAAAAAAAATTAAAACTACAAGAAAAAATATATATTGAGAAAAAAAAACACTAAACTAAACTAACATGGGCAATAATAACAGTTTATTTGTATATGATAGTGTCAAAAACTCCGGAACTCCATACCTGAACAAGAATAAATAGAGAGAAGGTCTGGAAGAGGCCAAATTAATTCATATGAAAATGTCGAATGAACGGTCCCCAAGTTTCTTCAAATTTAACTGATGAGTCAAAAATAGTGCTTCTAATTTTTTCCAAGCTCAGATAAGAGATAGTTTGAGAGAACGTGGTAGGAGGATTTACTTCTTTCCAATTTTGTAATATAGACCTTCTGGCCATTAATGTTACAAAAGCAATCATTCTTCTAATTGAAGGGGAAAACTGATTATCATCCTCATTTGGTATACCAAAAATTGCAGTAATAAAATGAGGTTGTAAATCGATATTCCAAATTGAGGAAATGGTAGCAAATACGTCCTTCCAATAGTTATATAAAGTGGGATATGACCAAAACATGTGGGTCAATGAAGCCACATCTGAATGACATCTGTCACATTGAGGGTTAATATGAGAATAGAATCGAGCAAGCTTATCTTTAGACATATGAGCTCTATGTACAATTCTAAATTGTATTAAAGCATGTTTAGCACATATAGAAGAAAAATTAACCATTTGTAAAATTTTTTCCCATTTTTCTGTTGATATATTATATTGAAGTTCTTTTTCCCATTCTTGTTTAATTCTACCTGATATTTCTGGTTGTATCTTCATAATCATATTATAAATAAAAGCCACTAATCCCTTCTGACAAGGATTTAAGGTAAAAATCAAATCTGAGAAATCCATTGAAGTTGAATTGGGGAAAGATGGTAGAACTTTATGTAAAAAATTTCTGATTTGTAAATATCTAAAAAAATTAGATTTAGGTAACTTAAATTTGTTGGAAATTTGGTCGAAAGACATCAAACTACCTTCAAAAAAAAGATCACGAAAACATTTTATACCTTTCCTTTTCCATATGCTAAAAGCTTGATCTGTCAAAGAAGGTTTGAAAAAAAAAGTAAAATAGGGCTATCAAGAACAAAGTTTTTCAGAGTAAAAAACTTACGAAATTGAAACCAAATTCGTAATGTATGTTTGACAACAGGATTGGATATTTGTTTATTGAATTTAACTAAATCAGCAGGAAGAGAAGAACCAAGAACGGAGAATAGAGAATATCCCTGTGCCTCATTGCATTCTAAATTTACCCACTGTGGGGAATTTTGATATTACCTCTGCAATCACAAATCTTAATATAGAAGTAAGTCCAAACTTCTGGATTGTTTGTCTATCCAAATTATAATTAATCTCGATTTGTCAGGCATAGTTACTGATTCTGACTGATATCCAGGTTTTGGAATTGGAATTGGGTGTAATATTACTGGCATACTTCATGAAATCTGTGTTTTGAGAAATTTATTTTTTTAGTGGCTGCAGAACATTGCAATACATAATATAGTAAAATTTAGTTTTTATTATTAAGTATGTATGAAAAATAGGTAATGCTGAAAGAGAGGGGGAAAATAGTGAGGTCGTGTTCATGGGTTGATCGTCCATTCAGAAATCTGTGGCAGAGGGAGGAAGCTGTTCCTGAAATATTGAGGGTGTGCCTTCAGGCTCCTGTACCACCTCCTTGATAGTAGCAGCAAGAAGAGGAAACGTCCTGGGTGATGGGGGTCTTGTTGATGGATGTCACCTTTTGAGGCATTGCCTTTTGAGGGTGTCTTGGATGCTAGAGGGACTAGTGGCCATGACAGAGCTGGCTGAGTTTACAACTTTCTGCAGCTTTTCCCAATCCTGTGCAGTGGTCCCTCGATACCAGACGGTGATGCAGCCAGTTAGAATGCTCTCCACGATGCATCTGTAGAAATCTGCAAGTGTTTTTGACATTGTAATTCTTCTCAAACTCCTAATTAACTATAGTCACTACCTTGCCTTTGTAATTTCACCTATATGTCAGGCATTGGATAGATCTGCAGAGATGTTGACACCCAGAAACTTGAAACTGCTCACTCTTTCCACTCTTTCCTCGATAGGACTGGTGTATGTTCCCTTGACTTCTCCTTCCTGGAGTCCACAGATCCTACTGGTACTGAGTGTAATGTTGTTGTTCCAACACACTTGACAGCTGATCTATCTCATTCTTGTATGCCCCCCTCATCACCATCTGAAATTCTGACAGCAAGAGTTGTTACTGGAGATAAAGGTTGTGAATTCACTAAGATCTGTCCCGGTCAGGCGTGTGTCTTGTATGACAGAAAGAGCTGGAAACACCCAGCAGATCAGGCAGAGTCGATGACTAGAGAAACAAAGTTAACATTTCTGTAACATGCAGGCTTTATAAAGATAATGAGTTGAAAATTGCCTAGTGGTGTAAAGAACAGCTGTGAAATTGCTACAGATAGGTAGCAACTTAAAGAAAGAAAATATGGAGCTGGGGATACACGAAGCAAGAGGAGAAGAAAAGAAAGAAACTTAACTTTTAAAAATGACGTATCTTCTACATTGAATAATTGTGTTATATACACATTACCATGGCAACCATTTGAAATACTTCAAAACAAATTCAAGGAATTATAGAAGCTCAAGGGATTTCGATCAGAGAACTTTAAATAATTGCTCTCTTTCTCACCACTAACTTTGAAGTTGTGAATTCAAATTCTACCTTAAGAATTTTTTTAAAACAATAACTCATTTCAGACAATCTGGTTACTGAAGTTGCGACTGAAAGTCTCCAGATTGCTGTTAACACCTCAGAGGTCCTGCTACTACTGCTCTTGGAACTTGGCTTTCCACAGCTATGCCAAGGTTCAGCTTTGGTGCCGCTGACTGTTAAGCTTTGGAACACTTTTCCTTGTCTTTCTGATCTTGTTGCTACCAATGCAAGAAGTTAACTGACCAAGCAAAATGCAAAAAAACGTAGAAAGACCACCTTCTAAAATACTGAATTGCCTGTAAATATTCATTGCCTTTCAGCCAGAGATTCTCTGCAGCAGTCCTATGTTGGTTACTTCTGGCTCTCAAACCCTGGCCCAAGATCATGTTGATTTCAGAAGTCTGGACCACAACAAGGAAAATGTAAGAAGTGTCCCTTACTTTTGAAGATATGAGATTGGAAATGCTGTGGCCAAATATGCCTACTTCTCAAGATCTTGCTGTGGTTTGGCTATTTTGTGTTTAGTTTGAGGACATACAGTGCATTCCGGTTAATTGCGACACATCGGGACCAGAACATTTTGGCCCAATTAAGCAAATGCCGCAATTAGCCAAAGGGTCATGGAAATCGTTAAAAAAAAAGTATATGTTAAAAAAAAGACAAACTGAGTAACAAATTATGTGTTTAACTGAAATGCATACCAAATTAGAACATTACCAATTGTACTCCAGTATAATAAAACTAGTGTATTAATTTCTAATGGTTACCAACAGAGGAATTCATCCAGTGTACATAATGAACAAAATCTGTGCAGATGATGGACTTCCTTCATACAATGCAATCAACAATGGATCCTGCAAATCTTCATTTTCATTGTAACATTCAAGATTATTGTTAAACCTTCAAATTTTTCATTGTTCTTAACTTGTTGAAGTAGTGAAATTATTTCATTTTCATTCCTAGCCATTTCTGGTATCTCCAAACCTGAATGCCTGAAACCACGGTGAGCAAAGCAGTTCAGAACCCTCTTAACTGCTTCTTTCTTGCCCAGCATCATTGCTTTTGAACACAAACACATGCAACTGATGCTATTTAAAATCTATTCGATCTAAGCATAATGCGTCTAATGGCCGCACAACTACATATGACTGACTCTCATTAGAACTTGTTCAGCAAGTCACCTGCCCCAATTAAGTGGCAGGGTGTTCCAAATAAACAAAGGGAATGCCAGCAATTTTCTCAATTAGTATTTGTTCTTGAAGAGTTGCCTCGTTTAACCAATGATCCAATTAACCAAATTGACTGTATTTGGAATAAAAGGCAAATTGCTTGAGATGCTCAGTAAGTTTGGTAACATTGTGGAGACAAAGGGACTGTCAACAGTCTTCTGCAGGGCAGTGATTTGACCTTCCCTTTGCCTCCATCGATTTTGCCTGAGTTCCTCCAGAAGTTTTTGATCTAGATCCTTGCGTCTGCAATCTCTTGTTTCTTTATCATTTAGTACAGCCTCTTTCTTTGTCTAGTATGTGATTAGTATGCATAATTACATTAGTGAGGTGTTCCCATTTCCTGTTGCTTCCATCCAAAATCCCCTGAGACTTTGTCCGTTTTCTTTGTTCCGATTTCATTTCCAGTGGAACCATCCTACAAATCCATGTCTGAGCCAAAACTTGTTTTCTCCAAAAGTTTGTTAACAAATTTTTAGTAGTTTTGTTTTAATGTTTTTGCTTGACGGTAGCTGCTAGTGGGAGGATTGGGGATGGTGATTGGGAATAAATGACTTGTGACATGTTGCTTTGTTTTTAAAAATGTAGAAACAACTTCTGCAACACCTTCTTAAACCTGTTTTAATCCTTTCCGATAATCCTTAACTTGAAGCCCACAATCACCTTGTGTATCTGTTTACCTTTGGCCTGTAAGCTCCTCCACAATATCACCCATATTGTGAAGCAAAGCTCTGGGAATGTTGGAAACCTGAGTTAAAAACAGAGAAGACTGGTGATACTCTTTGGGAAGTAGAGCCGATTTAAAATTTCACATCAATGGCCTTTCATTAGAATCCTGCTTTTGTCTCTGATCTAAAATTGCAATACCGCTGTTTCATTAATTTCTTTTCAAGTATTGATCTTTTTCTTTGTATCTGTTTTAAAAAAAAATGATTGTGGAGTTGGTGTTTGATCTTTGCTTTGCCTCAATATCCTATCAGACAAGATTCAAAATTCTTATTGTGCAAGAAGCAAATTCATAACAGGAATCTGGATGTACTCAACAGCATCCAGGGAGAAAGCTGGTTAACATTTCTAGTTAATGACTTTTCATAACCAGTAATCTGATGAAATGCCATCACTTCGACGTATTGAAGAGGATATGCTAAGTGTAGATGGAATGTCCACTGGAAGCTTGAGTGTACCTTTGCACAACAGTTCCAGTTAGTTCTTATTTCCTGTTAGGCTTGCTAAAGATTTATATAGTCGCCATTACATCCTGCTTATATTCTGTACCTCTGGCAATGTAATTCACGATCATTTGAATTTTACGACCAGTTCTACAGGAGATGTTGCTTTGAGCTCTGAGCTCCTTCACATCATTCTTTTCCTCCATTTAAGGAAGGGGTTCCCAAACTTTTTTATGACACACACCCCTTCCATTCATTAACTAAGGGGTCCGTGGACCCCAGGTTGGGAACCCCTGATTTAATGTGTAATTGTCCTTTCCTTATTTTATCCACCCAAATCCTTTGTATGACACACGCACCATCCCTGGAGTCAGTCAAGTGAATGCTCACTGCATTGTTGATTGGGTTAGTATTTAACAAAAGTATATGAAAACTAAGGAACAGTCTAATCTCAATTATCATATAGAAATTTTACCATCAGTGTTGCAAATTTTATCCTCATGGTTTCTTTTGCCAGGAAGGAGATGAGTTTAAGAAGCCGGTTTGCCTAGCTCCCAAGATAACATTGCCACCCTCCCAAGGACAAGAAGTCTGTGAAACCTCAACAACATCTTTGGTGAGTCTTACTTAAACAGACGTGTTCAAAGCGAGTGGAGTGGTGTATCTTTAGCTTGGTGTTTGACTTCCTCATTTCTCCTTTATCCATCCCCAGCACTGACAGAGCTATTCAATGAGTCAGTGTAGTGAGCACTGACTCCTCTGGGAACTCTTTCCATCGACCTCTAAGGATGCAGAGGCCAGTTGCAGCTGCTCCATTGAGAGGCTCCGATCATTAGAAATGTAACCTCGGAGCTTCCTGGTCGTCGTGGGCCAGAAGGTAACCAGGACCTTCCTGGTGAGCAAATGGTCTTCTGTTGAAACACAGCAGGTCAAGCGGATTCTGCGATAGTCTGATGCAGGGTTCCAACTCAATGTCAACAATTTCTCCCCCTCACCCACAGATACTGTTTTCCTACAGTAGGTTGTTCCTTGCTACAGATTCACCACCTACAGTGACTTGTGCCCTTTCTGTCAGTGTGGGTGAGGTGTACCCTACAGTTTATTCAATGAGCGAAGGATGATAGTTTAATTTTTTTTTGTTAAGACTGGCCTTATTTTTTAATTATGCATATTACTAGGCAAGCTGGGATTTAATATTCATTCTTGATTGCCTTCCTGAAGGTATTGTGCTTTCTTGCAGAGCTTTAACTCAGCAGCAGTAAAGGAGCAACCATGGATGTAACAGTCGGTTAGTCCTGAGGCGTGGGTCAGTGCCCCTTGGCCCAGCATGTCAGTGGTGACCATCAGCCATGCATCTGCTCTGATCTATATACCAGCATTAGTCTGTGGTCTTTGTCATGTCAATTCATGCACCCATCTATCACAGTGCCCTGAGAACCATAGAAAGGGGATCGATGTGACTCTGCTGAATGTTACTATACTAATCCCACCTGGCGCTCAGCTCTCACCCGTGGCTCCAAGTAGGTGTAACACGCGCAGCGGCCACACCCCGGTAAACTGTCTCGGCAGACGGGCCAAACCAGGTGAGGGCAGCCGATGAGTCTTCGACCCTCGGTGAGGTGGGTATCGGCCTGTCACAGCGTGTGAAGTCCGGCCTTGGCAGATTGAGCGGAGGAGACCGGTTTATGGTCCAACGGTCAAGAAGGCAGGCCAGCAGGCGTTGGTGGAGCGCTAAGAGCACGACAGGGCACGTAGACGTCCTGGTCATCCACTGCAAGAGGTGGTGATCTCTTTAAACTCACCCGGCAGAAGGCAAAGGCAAATCATGCTGTAACCTGCCATGAACATGATTTCCCAACACGTCAGAGTGGCGTGGAGGGAAATCGTCCGCCAACTGGAAATTCCAGATGCGATCTACCGACGACAACGAATCCCTTTCACCAGCACTTGGTCTTTAGCCTTGAATGCCTTGGTGAATCATGTATATGTCCATTAGATGCTTGTATATTGTGAGAGTACTTTCCTTCATTGCCCTTTTCATCTAGATTGCGCTGACTTCATGTAAAGCTGTCCCTGATCTTTTTTTCCCTGCACTGTTCTATTATTTTCTCATGTGACAGAGCTTGTGGGATTGGGTTACAAGGGTGAGGAAGCATTGTCGAGGTTCTGTGGTGTCTTCAGTGCTAGCTCACACTGCAGATGCTGCATGCCAACAGTGGAATGGGCAGATGTCTAAGATGGTTGATGGTATGCTTTATCAAGGTTGGTCTTTTTTGTTGCTGCCTGCAACCAGGCAGGTGATTCATCACATGTCTGACTTGTGTGTTGTAAGTGGTAGATGATGTCCTTGTCCATGTGCGTCCTTTTTTAATGTATATTTATGTAGTGGGTTTCGGGGTGGAAATGCCTCTCTACCAAAGGAGGTGCTACCTGCAAGTCACCCTTGAGCAAGATGTAGCACTTGCTTAGACCCCCCCCCCCCCCCTTCCCATCAGGGTCACGTGAAGCCATGGTTCTATGAGCAGCTGGTGATATCACAAGTCCTGGTTATGCCACCAGGAAGACAATCTCTGAAGAGTATTGATAACGGCTGAGGTCACCCGTCTTGTAAAGACACTGCCCAGAAGAAGACAATGGCAAGCTGCTTCTGTAGAAAAATTTGGAAAGAACGGTCATGGTTTTGTAAAGACCATGATCACCTGTCATATGACACAGCACATTACAAGTGAATGATGTTTATGCAGCTGCTGCATTTGAGCTTCTGATCAATAGTTGTTCTCTAGAAGTCGCTGGTGGCAGCTTTGATAAATGTAACACCATTATTTGCAAAGGGACAATGTAAGGTGCAGATAAAGAGAGAGTCAACTTGCCCCGTGTATGAACTTACCTGGGTTTTGGGGGAAAAACAACAAATCTAGTCAAGGGGCACATTCCCACTGCTAGCTGGCTAATGAAGAGAAGGCTAACGATGAAGGAGTTTAAACTACCTTGGACCTAGGATGCCACTTTGATCATCTCCTACATCAACATCCTGGGCTGAGATGATTTGCCTCTAAATATGGCCATCCTCTAGCTGTAGGCCCAACCATTGTGGCCCATTCCTCTGCCTCCACCACTAACCCTAAGCACAGGGTCTAAAATGTTAACACGAGTCCATGGAGTCACTTTCAATCAAGCATTACCCTGTTGTCAAGTTCTCCCTCTCCTGTGAAATTTTTTGGTGGGATCAGGAGCTGAGTGTTCCTGATGGACTAGACCTGATATTAGTAAACAGTCATAATGTGACAGTATTTATAAAATCCTTGAATTATTTCCTCCCTGATGTGTCTGTGTCATCTGAAATACAATAGATTTCGCTTAATTGCTTCGTATGAAGATCAGTACATGTTGGACCAAGCTGAAATTTCATAGGAACTTAAAAAGTCTAAAAACACAAGCTAATTTTAACTGAAAGGCAAATTGTGTATTTTAATGAATCGCAGAACAATTCAGGGAGCACAAAACGCAGAAACAAATGTCACTGTGATGATCGTACACTCTAGTATCAATTGTTTGGTGACAATAAAGTATTTGTAATTTGGAACACAAGCTGTAATAGTTCCTAATAGTTGTCAACAGAGGAATTAAACACTGCCATGTTCTTTCGATTGACTATAAGTGAACAAAATCTGTGCAGATAAAAGATTACCTTAATACAATTGCTTTTGATGACTGCATCTGCCAAATCCTCTTCTTTCTTTCTTTTTTTGTAAAAGAGAAGATGACTGTTAATGCCTTCAAATTCTTAGTAGTGATGCACCATCAATAACTCTCGGAGAGGGGAGGCGAGAGATAGGCTTTTATTAGCTGGAAGAGAGCACTATCAGCAGCAAGAGACCATCACACAACATCCTGGAGACTGAGGGAGGAGCAGTGCCTCCAATCGCCTTTATACCGGGGTCTGTGGGAGCGGTCAGCAGGAGGGCTTGTCCAGACAGATATATGTAGTTCACCACAAGTAGTTCCTAACATGTTGAAATAATTTCATTTTCACATCTGAGTGTTTCTCGCATCTCCAAGCCTGAATGTTTGAAGCCAACCGTGAGCAAAATAGTTTTTGCATTGTCTTGCTGCTTATTTCTCGCCAATATGCAGTGACAGAAATTGCTGCTTGAACATAAGCACATGCAACTGACTACTTAAAGGCTGTTTGCTCTAAGCAACTGCAGCATCTATTGGCCACACAAATGCACACGACTAGCGCTAGTTAGAAACTGTTCAGCAATGGTTTCCTATCCCAGTTAGGTGGCATTGTGTTCCAAATAAAGGAAGGGATTCCTGGCTATTTGCTCGATTAGTTTTTATTCTTTCAGATTTGTCCGAAAGAAGTGGCAGTTCCAATTAACCAGAATCCACTGAATTTGATTTTAAGAATGTATCTAGTTTTTTGAATTGCAGAATTAGAGTGGGTGGGTCAGTGTTTTTTTAACATTGAATTATTCCTGTCAGTCTCTCCACACAAGGAAAGCAATTTTGTTCTTTTTTTTAAAACCGTTATTATTTTTAACTTGTAGCTTGGCTTTGAGATGGAGGCAGTCAATCATGCAATGTCAAAAGACTCTGGGTGCCTGGACTATGCCATGAGTGAAGACAATCCTCCTGATGAGTTTTTGGAGTTGATTCAGAATGATCCAGAGGTAATGTGGAAGTTGTTTCTCCATGTAGAAAAATATCTGCTTTGATTTTGTTTCCCCTTGGCTGTTAACTATCTACTTTGCAGGCACATATGATTCAACATGTTAAGGTATACCATTAAATCTACCCCTTTTCAATTGTCCGTGTTATTTGAGTAAACTTGGAAAAACTTAAATCTCAATCTGATCCAGAGCAATCCACTGAAATGGATGCCATTTTGAATTCTATAAACATCAGGAAGTCTCATCTTTATTCACCAGCAACCAAATTGGCAATGAGATTTTATGGAGGTTTATAAGTATATAGGGAGGGGTGGGGGGTGTTATATATGATGAATATCTACAGTTTTTTCTGCAGGGAAGGGGATTCCTAAACTAGAGGACACACATGTAACTGAGGTGGGATGAGAAGTTTAAAAGGGACCCAGGGGTCGTGTTTTTTTTACATAGAGAATGTTCTTTATGTAGAATAAGCTGCCAAAGGAAATGGCTTAAAATACTTTGAGATAGGTGATGGGGTAGGAAAGGATTAGAGGAATATGAGGCAACCCAGGCAAATAAGTAGCTGAGTTGGGCAACTTGGTCAGCATGGCTGGGGTGGGCTGACCAGCCAGTTTCCATGCAGGAACTATAATTTCATGCATGTTTTATAACTCTCTTCGGGTTTATTGGGTGGGAACAGTAGTGATATAGGAGCAGTTGGGTTCTTGCAACTGGTCCCCTGGAATTGGGGAGAAGAACCTGGTGATGCACAGTGACTGCAGCTAAAATGTGAAGAACAGAGTAAGATTAACGATGTGGTTCAGTTTCGAAGCCCACACAGCTAAGTAATCTGTTAACACGAACCCAATAATAATGACACTTGGGTGAGGAACCATAGACTTGGGGCCAGCTGGAGAATTGCTGCTGTGGCGGAAAGTGAAATTGTGCTGCAGAAGCCGAAAAGTGAAATCCATTCATTTTAACTTACTCTCAATAATTTAATTGAAATCAGATTTGTTATCTGATATTTTGTGAGATTTATTGTTTTGTACCTGCAGTACATGCACAATGTTAAATATTTCCATAAGTTCCAATAAATAAATAGTGCCAAAGAACAATAGTGCAGTGGTGTTCCTGGGTTTATGGACAGTTTACAAAGCTGATGGCAGAGGAGAAGTGTGTATTGCATATTGAGAAGAAGGCACGTCCCAGGTAAATTAATTAAACTTAATTTTATTTGTAAATAATATGGTCGCAAGTTTGAGGTTAATAATTGTATTTCCATACACAATAGGACTTCACTTTCAACATTCAGCAGGCAATGGTAATGATATAAATATTAGTTCATTACAATTTACACTGAAAACATGTTTTACTGGTCATATTTTAATGCTGTAGTGGCCAGTTTTTGATCTCGATTCCCTTTGTTTACTCAGCTCAAGGTTCCATCTGGTATGATGGTTTTGTTGCATCTGTAATTGGACAATTCATATAGCGTTTTTGATTTTGTTTCCGCAGAGGAATTCGAACATGAACAAGGCCATGACCTCCAGCATGGCTGCTCTTTTCACTGGAGATCTCGTGAACCAGGGAATGGACACAAGCACAGTAAGAATGTATATGAAACTAAGGTTGGGATAGAGGAGAGCGTGCGCGCACACACACACACACACACACACACACACACACACACACACACACACACACACACACACACACACATACATTTAGGGCAGCAGTGAAGATTCTCCATCTCTGATGGTGTTCAGAGCTTCCTTCATCATTTGAGTTTCCTCTCAGTTTTCACTACTAATACCATCGCACTCAGATGTGGAAGGATTCTTCATTGTTGTTTCGGTAACAGATTTGTTTTACCGGTCAGGGTTGTTACCCTTGAGCTGAACCCCCAAACCTGGAGGTCTGGCGGACCACTCTTAGTCTGGACTCTACCCTTTGACCTGTTTGACTTGGGTGACCCCACCAATAGCCAAAGCATGAGGTCCTGACTCCAGCCAGAATAGTTCTCTGGGTCTCTAAACCATGACAAGATTGTGGTCCTCTTGGAGGGGATGAGGGGATGATGGAGTAATAGTCCCTTTGGTGTTTTCCATCAGAGGTGCTCTCCTGTGTGATTGCTTGAGTCCTATGCTTGATGCTTGTGATCTTCATGAAGGATTGATGTTTCCTAGAATTGGAATAAATTGGGACTCTTCACACTCGAAGGATGAAAATAAATGGATACCTTGGGATTAGTTTCTGATCATCAGTTATTTAGTACAATATTTACTTTAATGACCTAGAGAAGGGAATAAAATGTAAAGGCTCCTGGTTTGCTGTTGACATGAGAATTAATGGAAGTGCACCTTGTTATGTGGACATCGATATTCCGTTGCAGAATAACGATTAAGTGATTTGGCAAATGGAGTTTAATGTAGTGAAGAGTGAAGTTATGTACGAGGAATCAGAAGGTGGAGAGTGACTGTGAGCAGGGTTTAGAGGGTTTTCCGTGTTCTAGTGCATGAATTACAGAGAGCCTGTTGAATCATAAACACAAATTCTGCAGATGCTGGAAATCCAGAGCAACGCACAAAATGCTGGCGAAACTCAGGAGGTCCAACAACATCTGTGGAAATGAATGAACAGTCGACGTTTCACCCTGAGACCCTTCCTTCCCACTGCCTGAGCTACAGGGTTCAAGCATTTTGTGTGCGTAGTCTGGTGAATTGGCAAGTTTGGGTCTGTATTCCTTGGAGTTTAGAAGAATGAGTGACCTTTTTCAAATATATATCTTAAGGATGCTTGACAGGACGGATGTTGAGGTGTTTCTATTTGTGGGAGAGTCACAAACAAGGGGATATAGCTACTAAATAAGGGACTGGTCACTTAAACCTTGCAAGTGTAGAAATTTCTTTGAGTAATGAATCTCTGGAGCTCTCTGTCCCTGTGGGTATTGGAGCCCAGATCACTCGATATACTTAAGGTGGAGAAAGAGAAATGTTTTGAAAATTGAGGAATCGAGAGTATGGGGAGTTGGTATAGAAAAGGAGATAAGGCTGTTGTAGATCAGCCAGGATCATATTGAATGGCGAGGCAAGGTTTAGTGAACCTGGTGGACTACTCCTACCTCTATTTTCTTGTCCATTTCAAGAACAGTCAAGATATTATTTTGTGTTCAATGTAGAAGGGGTGATGTAGTACAGCAGAAGTAAAGGAGAACCGAGCAAGAAACAATGGCAAAGATCTTGGTCAATATCACCAACAAAGTATTGGAGAATTTGGAAAGATGAGTGAAATCAGTGGACCTAATAACTTGCATCAAAGGTACTTGAGGAAGCTGGAGAGGTGGTGTGCTTATTAGTGATGATCATTGGTACAGCCCGAGCAGTTTAAGGTAGCAAGTAGAACAAAACTACTTGAAGCAGGGAGGGAAAAATCTAATAAACTGTAGACCGAGTAACTTGACAAAAAGTTGAAACCTATCACTGATTACATGGAAGGGGGTGCTTTAAAATATAGTGATGTGATTAGGTGAATCAATGCAGTTTTATGAAGAAAATATTTGATAATTCCAACTTTTTAAGAATTCAATGAACAGGGTAGATGAAAGGGTACAAAGAATTTTGAAAAGGCATTTGATAAAGTTACCATATTGTTATGTAAAATGAGGGTTCATGGGACTGAGAATAACATATTGACATGGATAGAGATGGCAGTGTTAAGAGCATTAAGATGGATAAATCCCCAGACCCAGATTATTGAGAGTCATAAGAGAAAGAATTGCTGGGACCTTGATCAATATTTTTGAGTCCTCTCTAGCCACAGGCAAGCTCCTGGAGGACTAGCAAGTAGCTAATATTGTTTCACTATTCAAAAAGGGAATCAGATAATCCTGGAAACAAGACCGGGGAGTCTCACATCAGTAGTGGGGAAGTTACTGGAGCTAATTGTTATGGTTGGGAATTGCGACCATTAGGAAAATCGTAGTTTAATTAGGGAGAGACAGCATGGCTTTGTGCAGGGCAAGTCGTGTCTTACTAACCTGGTTGAGTTTTTTTTGATGAGCTGATGAGGGTGATTGATGAAGATAGAGCAGCAGATGTTGTCTACATGCATTTTAGTAAGGCATTTGACAAGGCCCCTCATGGGGAAACTCATCCAGAAGATTAAGATGCATGGGATCAATGGTGAATTGGCCATTAAGATTCAGAACTGGCTTGCCCATAGAAGATGGATGGTAGTGGCTGAAGGGGTGTAGCCGAGCTGGAGGTCTGTGATTAGTGGTGTTCCACAGGGACTTGTACTGGATTCGCTTGTTTGTAGTGTATATAAATGACCTGGATGAAGATGTGGATGGATGGGTTGGTAAGCTGGCAGATCGATGGTGTTGTGGTTAGCTTAGAAGACTGCCAAAGAGTACAGTGGGATATAGATCAGTTGCAAGACCCTTCACAGTGTTGATGATCACAGGGAACTTAGGGTCCAAGTTTGTAGCTCTCTGAAAGTGGCTACAGAGGTTGATAGGTGGTTAAGAAGGCATATGGCATGCTGGCATTTATTAGTCGAGGCATTGAGTTCAAATGTCAGTAAGTTATGTTGCAGCTTTATACCTTGAATTAGGCCACATCTGGAGAATTGCTCACAGTTCTGGTCACCCCTTTCTAGGAAGGATGCTGAGGCTTTGGGGGGGGGGGGGGTTCAGAAGAGGTTTACCAAGATGCTGCCTGGTTTAGAGAGCATGAGAGGTGGTTTTCTCCAGAGCAGTGGAGGCTGACGGGAGATTTGATAAAGGTTTATAAGTTTACGAGAGGAATAGGTAAGAGTAGATCTGCCTTCCTCAACCTTTTTGCCCTGGAGGAAGCCTTGAAATAATTTTCAGGGTCAAGGAACCTCTGCATAAAAATTATAATATTTCTACAGCTCACAGTATGTTAGTGTGATCCATAAGTTGTGAAATGACTCAGAAGATTGTAATTCTTCATCATTAACCTCATCAGAATTGTACGCAAGTCCAGGCCTAGAACCCTCCTCTTCCATCTCAGATCCCCTCTTCAAAAATTTCCACAGTGGACCATCAGACGTCTGTAAAACACAGGGGTTCTTAAAATATATTAAAAGGAACAGCATAATAAATAACAAAATGAGAGAACTGCAAAAAATACAAAAACCTCACAGTACAGTACACTTCCAACCTACACAATACACCTTTTGCAATGTTTACAACAGCGAAATGGCAGGCTAGCAGCTGAGTTGTAGTGTGTTTATTAAAAAAAAAACACCTTTAGAATGAAAATTTCCCTCCCAATTTTCTACTACACCAGCAGAGTGTTCACTCTCATAAATTGGTCAGTGGCACGTCATAGGAAGTTGGGGAGGTAACTCAGGAGGAAGAGGCTGACGTCACAACCCAAGTCGGGCGAGTCCATTCAATGCTTGGAAAATGCACTTCACGCTTCTTACCAGCCTACCGTCTTCCCTCTGTGCAATGCGACGCTCACCAGTTATTAGACTACCGTCCTCCCCTCCCTGCAATACAGCCCTCACCAATTATTGACCTACCGTCCTCCCCGCAATACAGCCCTCACCAATTATTGACCTACCGTCCTCCCCTCCCCGCAATACAGCCCTCATCAATTATTGACCTACCGTCCTCCCCTCCCCGCAATACAGCCCTCACCAATTATTGACCTACCGTCCTCCCCTCCCTGCAATACAGCCCTCACCAGTTATTGACCTACCGTCCTCCCCTCCCCGCAATACAGCCCTCACCAATTATTGACCTACCGTCCTCCCCTCCCCGCAATACAGCCCTCACTAATTATTGACCGACCGTCCTCCCCTCCTCGCAATACAGCCCTCACCAATTATTGACCTACAGTCCTCCCCTCCCCGCAATACAGCCCTCACCAATTATTGACCTACCATCCTCCCCTCCCCGCAATACAGCCCTCACTAATTATTGACCTACCGTCCTCCCCTCCCCGCAATAAAGCCCTCACTAATTATTGACCTACCGTCCTCCCCTCCCCGCAATACAGCCCTCACCAATTATTGACCTACCGTCCTCCCCTCCCCGCAATACAGCCCTCATCAATTATTGACCTACCGTCCTCCCCTCCCCGCAATACAGCCCTCACCAATTATTGACCTACCGTCCTCCCCTCCCCGCAATACAGCCCTCATCAATTATTGACCTACCGTCCTCCCCTCCCCGCAATACAGCCCTCACCAATTATTGACCTACCGTCCTCCCCTCCCCGCAATACAGCCCTCACCAATTATTGACCTACTGTCCTCCCCTCCCTGCAATACAGCCCTCACCAATTATTCACCTACCATCCTCCCCTCCCTGCAATACATTGTGCGCTGAAGGGCCTGTTCCTGTGCTGTACTCCATGATCTAATGGGGAAACTGGGCTCGAGGATCTGCCTTAATCTCATAGTAGAGAGGATCAGGGAGCAAATATGTTAAGGCTTCCATTTGTAGAGTCATACATTTATACAGGGGAGAAACGAACACTTCAGCCACCTCCATCCAAGCTGGCCATCAAGTGCTTGTCTATCTTAAATCTATGTTCTTGAGATTGCCGTTTTAAAGCTATTTACATCTTGCTTCTTGCTAGTGCTGTTCTTTACTATGCATTTTAATCGGTGCTGATCATGATTAAGACACAAGACAACTTGTTCACCCCTTGATTTCAAAAGGTTTGTTTTAAAATGTGTGGATATCAAACCATTATTAATGACATCCTGTAACTACCCTGAATGAGTCACAACCTGCAGGGAGCCCCTACCACTTCACTCAAGTAACTGAGAGGGTCTTTGTTTATAAATATTGGCCAGGTGCTTGCCTGGGAAAATGGCACCTCTGTTAAGTGCTTCAAAAATGGAGAGAGTGAGGGCTGGCATCCACTCTGGAGTTTTTAGGTGTTACTATGTTACTATACATAATATGCATTCCAATGTTAAGGAGAACCCCTTCATTAAAGATGCGATTTTGTCTGTTGGGTTTTACACAGTAACGTTCATTTAAAACTACTCCCACATCTCAGATCTTCTAAAATCATTAGTTCATTTAAATCCCTGGCTTCTATGTGGCCAGTCTTGGGGCATGTGGTGGGAACTACAGTGGATTAAGTGGACTTTTTAATAAAACCAGAAGAAATTCTTCTCAAGATTGGAGCAAGGCTTACTTTTTGAGCAAGTGGTACAAGATTTGGACAAGGTGCTGTGTGTCTTGTATTTGCTGGATGTTCTGCTGGTATTGTAAATAAAGCTCACTTTAATATGAGGACATTGTTTCGAGACTTTCAGTGGTGGCAGCTGTTCACACCAATCTGTACACCGTGACCTTTCCCTGAGGCATGTCAAGGTTAATTTAAAGTTAATATTTGTTACTTGATGACACTTAATTTGAAAGTAATTGTTTGTTTGTTTGTTTATTTATTTATTGTGATACAGTGTGGAGTAGTCTTTTCTGGCCCTTCAAGCCATGTTGCCTAGCAACCCTGATTTAATCCTCACCCAGTCACAGGGCAATTCACAATTACCAGTTAGTGTACCAACCAGCATGTCTTTGAACAGTGAGAGGAAGCCAGAGCACCCGCAGGAAATCCACGCGGTCGTGGGATAAACATATAAACTCCTTACAGGCACCAGCGGGAGCTGAACCCTGGTCACCTGTACTGTAAAGCGTTGTGTGTGTGGCACGTGGCCAACTGGTTAAGGCGTCGGTCTGGTGATCTGAAGGTCGCTAGTTCGAGGCAGCTGAGGCAGCGTGTAGTGTCCTTGAGCAAGGCACAACCACACATTGCTCTGCGATGACTCTGGTGCCAAACTGTATGGGTTCTAATGCCCTTCCCTTGGGCAACATTGGTGGCATGGAGAGGGGAGACTTGCAGCATGGGCAACTGCCCAGGCCTCAGTCAACATCGAAAGTCAATGGACAGCTGAAGAAAGCGTTGTGCTAACCACCACACTCCCATGCTCCACTGCAGAATTGTCAGATGCTCGTTTCTCCTCTGTATAAGTGCATGACTATACAGATGGAAACCTTGAGACATTTGCTGCTTGATCCTTTCTACTATTCAATAAGATTAAGGTAGGTCCTCAAGCTTGAAGGAGTGAAATTCAGAAACCTAGAGTTCACCATGTTGCCACCTGAAATTGGGATGATTGACTGAACTCTCCCTGCATAAGAAGGAAGGGACAGACCAATTAAATTCATTGCTCCTTTGAATTATTGATCATTTAGTTTTACTTTCAGATTCCTGTCAGGAGGAGCAAGCCAGGCCTGTTTCGGTCACCTTCTATGCCAGAGAGGCTGCACAAGCCATTCCTGAAAAGATTGGAGAGATCTCGGGAAATGGACACACCTGTGAAGAAGAAGCGGCAGAAGAGTTTTGAATACTCCTCGGAGAACCTGAAGAAGCAGGAGGACCAGTTCATGGTAAAGGGCCTCTTGACTGGAATCTCAGAAACGTAAATCTAAAAAGGAAATGCATAGTTGGGTCTATCATTTACAAGCTAGATCTTGGCTCAAGCAAACCAAAAATAATGCTGCTGTTTAATCCATCTGACTTCCTGTCTGCTTTTCTTTGAATCAAATGGTTAAGCACATAGGACAAACTTAGATGCAGAATGTGATCATACAGGGTTCTTTGACCCTGGTTTGCCTCTGACCCTTTATCTTGTCCACTCTTCTGCTCAGTGCCCATATCTCATTTGCTTCAACTCAACCTCTCCCTGTGGCAAACAGTCATGCTTTAATAAAACTACTTTAATCAAAATGAATTGCTTTGAAATTCATGATTGTCTTAAGGTCTACAGTGTGCTTGATAGAGCTAATATAGTCAGGTTAACTAAAGCAGGGGTTCCCAACCAATTTTATGCTATGGACCCCTACTATTAACAGAGGGGCCCACGGACCCCAGGTTGGGAGTCCCTGGTGTGAAGTAAATCTGATAGCTGCATGCATTTCCTTTTCTTCCCCCTTTCACTCTTTCAGCAAAACTAACAGCTGTACCAAGCATTATTGCCTGGAGAACTTTATCCACTTATTTTCTTACCTGGCCTCAATAAAGAGAGGATGTACTTTCCATAAAGGGAAGGTTGAGGCTCTAATATTGTCACAAGAAACAGATTAGACTATACCTTGACACAGAAGGATTCCACTTGTATTACTGTTCTACAATTCAGAACGGAGAAAAGTAGTCATTAGTTCTCTACAAACTGAAAGGGGAATGCAATAATTTCTTTGCTTCTCCAGCTGTCCTGAACGTCTGCATTTGCTGGAGACGGCACATAATTGAAATGGCAGGAATTGGTTTCATTTCCTCTCAGTATCCATTAATTCCCATGTTTTATGCTAATGGGATATTGGGATGAGTGGCCTTGGCTCTCAGGAAGATGAGTAAGGATGAAGGGATGATATAACTATTGTCAGTTCTTTAGACCTTTGGTAATTACACTGTGATGCAGCATCTAAGAAGCATAATATTTGGTAGGCGAGTACTTCAATGTAAAAATCTGTGCTGGGGTGGAAATCCTGGGCATCTCTTGGAGGTTAAATAGCAGCTTTCAATGGGGGATTTGAGAATTCTTCTTTCTTACGCACCACTCTGCTAGGGAGAAAGATGCATGATAAGTTTACAGATGTTAACTGTTTGATATATTCTCTACAGGGCCAAGATGCAATCAGCTGCAAGATCAATGCTTCGAATGCTTTGGAAGACGACAGGAACCCCATGGAGCTAATAGGGAACTTTTCCAATGTGAGGTTTTCACCTGTTATACATTCTTTGAAATTTCTGTTATGCCATGACTAATCCCACCTGGATGTGGTTCAGTGAGTACCAGATGTCGCTCCATAATAAACTGATAAAGGTCATACATCGCGATCATCATCTGTCCACTGAACTACAATGTCCTGTAACACAATAGGTGAACCTACACAGGCCAATGGTCCTGCTACATATCCTGGCCCCTTTCAGCAGATGTTGTAGAAAAGGACATCTAATTCAGCTCTTTAGAGTTCGCTTTGTCACCCAGCTGGTAGTGCAGATCTGCGTTTGATCCTGACTTGTGGTATCTGTGTGGAGTTTGCATGTTCTCCCTGTGAAAGGGTGTATTTCTCCCACATGCATGGCCTTCCTCCTTTGTCCCAAGACGTGGCGAGGTTAATTGGCCACTGTAATTATCCCCAGTGTGTATGCAGGTAATGGGGTGTTGATGAAGATATAGGAACAAGTGGGTTCTTAGATGGCCTGCAGGCACTTGCTGGGCAGAAGGGCCTGTTTCCCTATTCACCACGATGACCCTATGACTGATCAAAATCTCACCTTCCTTTGATTCGTGATTGCTGATCAACTACCACAAAATTAAACAATCAGCCTCATTCTCAGGATTTTTCAGTGACCTGGCGCCCTTACTTCCATGCGTGCAATAGAAATCCCTTCTGAGCCTCGTGAGAAACGCCCATAAAAATGCTGGATTAGCCTAACCGACCACAGAACTGCACAAGCTGCCGTAACGAGGTTGTTTTTGCATTGTTATGGGTTCTTTGATCCCACAAAATCCATTCGTCTTCATCTGTTTTCAGAATCAGGTTTAATATCAGGGTGGTGAAATTTGCTGTTTTGCCACAGAGTACATTGCAATGCATAATAAAAACTACATATTGCAATAAGGTGTGTGTGTGTGTGTGAGAAACCAAAGCCATCACCACTTACTGCCCAAATATAATTGCCCTTGAGTGAATGGTGGTGAATTTGTTTATCACTAAACAATTAGATTGCTTCTGAACCTTAAATTATGGGATATATGGCAGGTTTATTCAGTTTCTTCTCACGATTAATCTGCAGGAGGAGGAGTGTGGCTAATTGCTTCATTGCGTCCCAGAGCCTGACATTCACAAGGCCTGAGGCCAGATATCTTGCTGCAGTTTGAAACCTGGCACAGAGCTGATGCTGAGCCCTCCTAGTCTGTCCATTTACTGCAACAGCAGGCAGGCATTGTTTTTATCACTAGTCTGGAGGTGTCCGCTGATTTGTTTTTTTAGTGTGCGCATCACATGATGAGTGGATTGTTGCCGATTTAAGTTGGTCAGGATCAGTCAGAATAGTGAGTAAACATCTTTGATCACTTGACTTATTAAGCATTTGGAAAAGAATTTGAAATAATTCCAACCTCTGGGTATTAGCTTTCTCCAATGACACATTCTTAAATTTTTGTGATGCAGACTTCTACCTCCCTTT
Organism: Hypanus sabinus; assembly: GCF_030144855.1. NCBI lineage: Eukaryota > Metazoa > Chordata > Chondrichthyes > Myliobatiformes > Dasyatidae > Hypanus > Hypanus sabinus. Next base: position 18,223,412 of record NC_082720.1, read on the forward strand.
CAGAAGCCATTTTATAGATGCTGCTTGAGCTCGTTGCCAGGCAAATCCTTTCTCTCCATTGTGGTGCCACGGCGTTCATCATGATTTGTGCCATCCAGAAAGGGGAAGTAGGAGAGAGATTGCACAGGATGCATCTGATAATTTTTTTCCCCCTATTTTCAATCTTCACTTGAAGTTTATCAGACACTTCACTGTTCAAAACAACTGTATAAAAGGCAATATTATCATAACAGTACTCTTGTACGGAATAAAAAGAATATGGATAGCCCACCTGATGTGATATTGAAACTTCAACCATGTTTTCATTGTAGTGCCAGTTCTCATTCTAACAACCTATTTTTTTTGGCAGGTTTATGTGTTGCCCACTGTAATGGGTAAGCATGAAGATCTGAAATATATCACCCCTGAAACTGTGAGTTCCACCATTTTACCTGGTGACACTTGTGTTTATGAAGAAATTGGGTTAATTCATTGGAAGAGGGCCCTTGTGCTTACTTATGCCCCTAAGTGCTTCATGGTCAAAATATTAGTATCTGAATGGACCAGATGTTTGACAGTGCCCAGGTAATGCTTTTACACCCCGAGTGGTGTGTGAAGAGTCTTGCCTGAGAATTAAATGTGAAGATTAGAATTCAGCTTCATTTTTCTTGTGCAGCAATCCACATTGACCAAATGGCATGAGTGAGATTGGCAAGGGCATCTGTGGACAAATACAGGCTTTGCCTTTCCAGCTTGTTGCCACTAGTAACCTTTTTATGTTTGTCTTTGCAAGTCCTGTTTTGCAACTTTTGAGATCTTCCCATTGCGTTTTAAACTGTCATCTAATTATTTCCTCCGGCCTGTGGTGCCAGAGCCATCTGAGGGAGCTCTGATAAGATCCCAGCTAGACTGTCTAATGCCAATCCCAAAGGGCTGGTGACAGGGCAGAGTCTGACTGCAGACTTCTCAGCTTTAAGGCAAATCTAGATAATATCGCTGAGCGTCCTTACTGGGTGTTCCAGAAAGGAACGCTCGAATTCCATGATGCTGGAGAAATAATGTCACTTTAGTATAAGCTGCTACAACATTTTTCTTTCAGTGCTAGTCATCAATGTGAATCATTATCAAAGTGACCCTCTCAGCTTTTCGCTTGGTCAGTGTGTGTGGCCCTGAATCAGTTTTCGTTTTGATGAAGGGTGTCTAACAATGCTTGTCTTTTCACAAGTGCTACTAGATTTGCTGGTTGTTCATAGAATTTTCAGTTCTTTCTAGCATTGCCATGTTTTGACTTTCATTTTGGAAGAGTGCGTTCATGCTACCAATTCATCAGTGTCTCTGATTCTCTTTGCCATTCTGCTTTGGAACTCTCTTTTGCCCAGTCTCTTTGTATTTCAGTCTGTGATTCAACCGGACGTTGCCTATTAAGTTTTCCCACCTCACCCAGAATCTCTCTACCTTTCAATATGAGCTCGTCCTGTGGGCAAAGCGTAATTGTGCTGAGTTCAGAGTAATGTTACGCTTGCCATTATTGCTTGCTGTGTGTGCTCAGCTGGATGTTTGGGATCTCATTCAGTTGCAAGACGTGAAAATGACCATAATAAGTGTACTTAAAACCTCCTGACCTTGCACAGATGGCTATGATACTACATGGAGAATATGACCACCTTTTAGAAGAAGTCTACATCGTTGACTGCCGTTATCCTTACGAGTTTGCGGGAGGACATATCAAGGTAAATGAATTGCATATTAAATGAAATGACGTTTTCCTTGATTCCACCCCATCTACGACTTTGCCTTCCCGCAGAGTAGAAAAGGTATTTGTGGGTAATCTCCTGCCACCAATTGTAATTAAATTGGCTGTGTTCTTTCCCCTACTGCCCCTTTGTGCACCGTGAAGTGAATGATAAGTTATTGATAGTGAGGTTGTCCCTGCTCTTGAGCAGGCTACATCCACGTCATCGAGCAACCCCATCGTGAGCAGGGATTTGATTGTGCGAGGATCTGAACTGGTTGCAGAAGTGCCTTTATTAACTTGGGTGTGTTTCAACAGTTGCACAATTCTAGTTAGTGTTTGGACTACTTGTAAAGTTTCTAAGTCCCAGTCCAGGATGAATGTTTCCTGTTGCAAATAATGTGGCTAATTCTGAGCTGAGATTCTTTTTTGCTTTCCTAGGGTGCCCTGAACCTTCACAGAGCGGATGATGCTATTGATTACTTTCTAAAGAAGCCCATTATTCCTAAATCCAAGGAGAAGCGATTGATTCTCATCTTCCACTGTGAATTTTCATCAGAACGAGGACCAAAGATGTAAGTTCGGTGGATTATCTTCTTAATCGCCATCGAGAGTGAATTGAAAGCAGGAAAAACATTGTACTTTTTGGAATCAAGGAATGATGTGAAATTTCAACTGTTAATGCAGCTTGGGCAGTGGGTTTAAAAGTAGGCAAGTTCTCGTGGGAAAGAGTGGTGGCTGCATTCATTCTTTCCATAGGACTTGGGGAAATAGGTGATTATTTGTTGGAGCCAATTGTTACCCTCCCCCCTTTTTCTTGCTGAGAACTTTAAAGGATGTGAGCTATGAAATGAGTATCAGCTTTTTCAAACTTGTAAATAAAGAAATATCTGCAGAAATCTAAAATTAGTTGCTCTGGTGTTGTAGATTCAAAGGCTGTTCTACAGACGTGAAGGGGAATCGTGTAATAAGGTGTAAGGCAATTGTAATGGATTTAAGAGGACTTGTTTCAGAGCAAGGGTAGTTTTACAGTTGGTTTCATTGCCGAACAATGTCAGCGACCTGGGGTCAATCGTGACCACTGGTCTCTGTGCAATTTGCATGATGACTCCGTGGGTTTTCCCCTAGGTGCTCTGGCTATCCCAAAGAAGTGCGGGCAGGTTAATGGCCACTGGAAATTAGCTGTAGTGTAGGCAGATGACAAAAAGAACCGAGGGGGTATGGACGGGCGCAGGAACGCGAATAAGCAGCAGAGGTACAGTGAAATGAGGGAGACAGGGAATGAGATTGCTCTGCTGGGAGCTCAGTAATTGAATGATCTTTTCTGTATTATAGTACGAGAAAAGGAATTTGAGGGAAGTCCCCGATTACTCATGATGAAGTGAAAATACTAAATGTGCTACTGACTGACAGTAGTTTCACCCTAAGTGTGACTCTTAAGTACAGGGGAAACTAGCCAACACTTTGCTCTTGCCAGGACTGAGCCACGCTTGGTTTTGTTACCTCTGGTGTTCAATAATCTCAAACTCATTGCACACAAGCTTTTTAAAGTCCAAGGGCTGGAAGCAGAAGATCACCTGGGCCCTCACATTTGCTCCCCCATTCAATAACATACTTTTTGATCTCTCACCTCACGGAAGCTCTTATCCCTCTCAATCTGATTTGACCAAACACAGGTACAAGCCTGCTTGGGGAAGAGAATTCCAAAGTTTCACCATCCTTTGGAAGAAGAAATTTCCATTTATCACTAATGAATAACTGATTCCTTGTCTTGAGACCACGTTGCATTAGCTTTTGATATTCCAGCTGAGGGAAACATCATTCTTCTATCTACCCAATCAAGCCCTATACCATTGCCTCTTGTTTTTTCTAAATGAGAGACTGTCCAATCTGTTTGATCTACACTGTGAACCTGTATGTCTTATTGGATGATGTAAAATGCCAGGTAGTGTTTGCCGTTACGTAAAGTTTAAATTGTGATCGGCAGGAAGGGAGAAGCAAAGAATAAGCATATCACAGTGGGGAATTAATACAACTTAATTGGCAGGTTGTGAGATCGTACGCCGCAGACTTGTCAGGTCTCCTTTCTCCTTGAAGGTGTCGGTTAGTGCGGGAAGAGGATCGCAGTATAAACGACTACCCAAATCTGTACTATCCAGAGCTCTACATTCTGAAAGGAGGGTACAAGGCTTTCTTCTCTCAGTTCATGGTAAGTTGTGGCTCATTGTTTCCCGGGAAAATGGAGGGAGTAGTAGGAACTGTCTAGCGGGTTCCAACAGTTGTGAAGTCAACCAGCTCTGAAAGTAGAGGGTTGCGGAGCTGCCCTTTGCTGCCTGGCTCAGATTACAATGACTGGCTTAACACTTGAGTTCTTGTGCATTGAATATAATTCAAATACATCTGCAGTTTCAAGTTCAAAAGTCTTGTGGGCTGTTTCAAACAGGGTGCGGTCATTCTAGCATTCTGATTTTTTTCATCAACTGACATTCTACACCTCCATTCAGTTTGATTCCAATTATCCACAAAAAATTAAATGAAGTGAATCAATTAAAACCTGGATACAATTGATGACCATTCTTGCCATTATTGATGGGTGAAACATAGTGTGCCCCAGTGCAGTTTGAAGGTGCATGGGCAGTCAGGAATTTCCTTCTTTTTCCATCTTCCCAAGCACAACTGTGAGGAAAACATGCCTCCATTTCCATTGTTGCTCCTCTTCCATCCCATAGCTAGTATAAATCCCAGGGAACTTAGTGTGTTAGAAACGTAGAAAACCTACAGTACAATACAGCTGTGCTGAACATGCACTTACTTTAGAAATTACCTTGGGTTACCCATAGGTAATGTTGATTAGATATAAAAATCCGGAGGCAGATGTACAGTCCTTCCATATTAGAGTTAATTTGATGTCAACCACTGTTTTCTTAAAATCATTACTGGTGGTTCAGGTTAGGTGAGAGAGGAGCTTGTTTCAATGTTGTTTCATGTTAATCTTAAAATGAAAGTGAGATTACAGAGGGTGTTTCTATTGATACCTGAATACTCCAGTTTGTTTTAGAACAGTACAGTACAATAGCAAGTCTTTCAGCCTGTGATGATTTTAAATGCAAGAAGTAATTGTACTTCTATGCTGACAAAACCACTCTTTTAAATTGTTAAATGCTCTTACCAGGATCAATTATTGGGAAATGACATGTTTTGCCACTTGATCATGAGGTATTTTATGTGGAGCTGTTGGAGATTTTAATGTTCATCTAAAGATTTAATATCAGATTGGAGCTTCCTAAGCAATGGGCCAGGGATTTAATGTGAAATTCTGATGATATCTGTGTGATCCATCTCCCCTATGGGCTTTTCAGCTGCTTTCAGAGTTAGAAAACCACTGGTTGCTTGATTTTTTTTTCTTCTTCTGTTGCAGAATTACTGTGACCCTCCCATGTACTGCCCCATGGATCACGTGGACTTCCAGGAGGAGATGTTAAAGCTGCGAAAGAAGAGCAAGTCCTGGGCTGGAGAGCGACAGAGACGGGACCTCATCTCAAGACTGAGGAAGGTGTGAAGTGTTCCATCCAGCTCATTTTCAGCACCTGTTGGAACTGGCCTATGGAACCTTCTACCATGGGGTTTCGATCCAAATGCACCACTGCCCATAATACAGCAGAGGATGTTTCCCCAACACCCAGTTCTTAAAATACTGTTACATCAAAGCATGAAGATTGATTGCAACCTGATGCAAGAATGGATTTGAAACGTGAAAGTTTTAATCTTATAATTTTTAAAATCTTATTGCGGGAATTGCTTTATTTAATAACATCTTGCTCATCTGTTTTTATTTGAGAAATACTTTGCATCCTGAGAATCTACTTGCTCTCTCCACCCATCCCAAGACCATGTGATGATTTACTGTCGATCCTTGATACCGCAGTAGTATTTGGACGAGTGAATGGATTTACCTGGTGGCTGCAACATCCCATTGACTTAAAATGAAGTGGAATTATTAAAATCCTGGTCCCAGCGGCTGCAAGACATGTGCGTTTCTACTGAAGCAGAGTTGCTTTCAGAATCCAGAACAATAACAAACCCCACCTTTTCAAGGTATAATATTAATTAAAGTAAAAATAGTAACACATCAACATTCTCTAATTTTGTTTTCTTCTGCTCCCTCTGAATGTCTGACTTGCTTGATGTGTACAAGGAACCCCTGTCATTTAAAATGACTGTCCTTTTCCACTTTGAGTTTAAGCATGAGCTATGTTGAGGATTGAATTGCAAATTGCATCATCGGCTTCCCTGGAAATCCCTCCATTATTACCATAAAAAGTTCTGTGAAAGCTGGATACGGGCCAACCATTGGTCTATATCCAGCACACAGACAAGACTTCCCCTTCTAAACAACTTTTCCTTCCTGATAAATGGGCAAGATTCAGTTTAATTCCTCGTCCAAGCACTGCTCGGCCCAGGATCATCTCATCGGGGACAGAACAGGTTTGTAACTTTTAAAGCAAGAGGAGCCAGTTAACTTGGAAATCCCATTCTCCCCCCACCCCCTTAATATCATTCGCTGAATTAGTTTTTGATGTTGTTCCTGATTCCATTCGACCGGCAGTTTCTTTCTACTTCTGTTGAAAATGCCCAGGAAAGCACTTTGTTATAATACAAGCTTCTTCCAAATATATTAAATAGCATGATTTCTCCTTCCGAGAGGGTGCAGGGCTGTTATGAAGTTTGTTAAAGTGTTGAAGATGATGACAGTGGTACACACCTAAGACTGTTATTTTTGAGCAAAGTGTCAGGGAAGTAGTTGGGTGTGTAACCTCATGGTGGGTGCTTTCAGTTTGGCTTGGCAAGGTACTGAATGTTGGTATGCTGATGTTCCCCTGTCATGATTCTCATTCCCAAGGAGACTGAACTGGATGCCTTGAAATTAAGATACAGTAAATGGCAGGAACTCCTGTGGTAGCAGAAAGCTGTCAAGGAGACTGGTCCTATTTTTTTTTTACTTCCTAGAGGGGAAAAGTAGGATTTAGTGTGGATCTGGGGAAGTTGGCCTGCAGTCACAATCATGTGACTCTTGGTAGATGTTCAAGTCAGAGAAGCTAATAAAAGCAGCATCAGGAAATAATTGTAACCAGGCAATTTAATGTAGTGGATATGATGTTATCCACATTTCAATTGTTAGTGATGCATGCCTCCACAAACAGAGGTCTGCAGAGAGCTCACTTGTAGTTCCAAAATGATTTCGCCTACAGATGAGAAGGTGTTGGGTGTAGATTTGTTCTACAAAACACAATGGAACACCAAACCAGCTGAAGAAAAACTAGATTTGAAACTTATTACATTGTGAGTACATGAATGTTGTTTATAAACATGACTGGTTCAGCAATAAGATGCATGGTGCATTGCTCAGGGTGAGAGTTGAACCCAGAATCAGCAAGCACTGCGGGCCCTTACCAGAAAAAAATAACATTAAGCCTATTTACTCTGGGCTAGTTCCATAAACATACAAAATGTGTACATTCCTGGATTGAAGTATGTTGGTATTGTCTGTGAGGAGTAATCCAAACACCAGATTCTGCTTACCACAAAGCACAGGGGGAGCTCTGCAGGTCAGGCAGCATCCATGGAAAGAAATGAAACACTGACGTGTCAGGCTGCAACCCTTCATCCGTACCAGTAGATCTGAGCTTCTGAGTATGAATATTCCTGGTGTCTAATGCCCATAGTGATGGGCCAGCTTCCTTAACACTGAAACTTGTGTTGCGAAGGCACTCCCACAGTTAGTTATTCACTAGAAACTAACAATAGCTCATTCACCAGCACTCATTTTGATCCACTCAGTTAGCAAAAGAAGTTTTTCTTTTCCCCGCAGTGATCTTTAATAAGTTTGTCACAGTGAAATGGGATGTCACAAGGATGTATTCTCTAGCATGTAGAATACTGTGTTGGTAAGCAGAAGTGTGTGTGTGTGTGTGTGTGTGTGTGTGTGTGTGTGTGCGCGTGTGTGCGCGTGTGTGTGTGTGTGTGTGTGTGTGCGTGTGTGTGTGTGCGTGTGTGTGTGTGCGTGTGTGTGTGTGCGTGTGTGTGTGTGCGTGTGTGTGTGTGTGCGTGTGTGTGTGTGCGTGTGAGTGTGTGTGAGTGTGTGTGTGTGAGTGTGTGTGTGTGTGTGTGTGTGTGGCCTCTGCACGACACACACAGACTCTTATTTGCAGCGTACTTTTGTTAGGATCACCTGAGTATTGATCCCAACACTAAATGGCTGGTTTAAAATCATTTGGGTTCTTTTGCATCTTCATCGTTTCTATGGGATAGGTGACCTGACAGAGGGTATGTGTGGTTTTCTGTACCCTTTTCAGAACAAAATGGCCTGTGTGCCTTGGGTTGTACCTGACGAATGACTGAAGAATGAGTAAAGGAGGCAGAGGAGATGTATCTTCTCGGGGGTTATGGACAACCCACGTATGAATGAGTTCCCATTGTGATATGAAATTAAGAAGTCTGATATTCCTATGAAGGGCAGAATTAGTTTCTTATCTGTGTCTCTCCTGTTGGTAATTGCTCATTCATGATGCTGTTCATAACAGTACTTTGAAGGCTCACCATATTGAGTGTTTTGATTTTTGTTCAGTTTATGTTCTGACACGTGCAAAGTCAGCTTGTGGATGTATGCAAAAATGGGACCTATATTGTAAAAGGGGTGGCCTATGTATTGTACCCAATTGTGAGACTACATTTATTTTATAAATGAGGTTGTTATTTAACTTACATCAAGCCAAGCATTTTTTTAAGTCCTTCTAACTTCCACTGCCTTAAAGATCTGTAATTGTCTCCATTGAGCACGAGTCACTCAGTGGAGCTCTCAAACACAATACTGAGCTCAGTTGAACTACCAGATTCTTGACAGTAATTCAGTTCAACATCTGTGTCTAAACCCTCATAATCTTTGTAACTTGCTGGCTTGGGACTTTTAGCCGGACACATGTATTAAAAGCTGGTTGTTCAATGGTACGCCTGTTTTGTTTTATTGCGGTCTATAAACTGCAAATCACCCCAAGAGCACTGTTTATCTTATCTCTTTTGTCCTGTCTATCCTGAGTTCACTTCATTGAAGGCCGAAGGTGAATGCCGGTTATTAATGGGCGTGAAAAATAATGGTAAGTATGAAGGAAATGCCGGTTTTGACGGGGGTTGTGGAATGTGTGATTACCAGGAAAAGAAATTTCCAGGGATTTTCCATGTAGGGGCTCAGTTGTAGGGGGGGGTGAGAGGGCTGGGACGGAGGAGTGGGTGGTTAGCAAGGGTCTAGTCAATGTTACTTTAGGCATAAAGTGTGCATTAGATCTGATAGGCCAGCAGGTGGTGGGTGTTGCCGGTAATGCAGAGAGGAACAGAGTTCTGTAGTGGCTAGGAGTTGCAGTGGATTAGGGCACGGGCTTTAGGCATTTGAGAGGTAGATTAGAAGATTGGTGATAACAGTCTCGTAAGGATGGGCCAGATGCCTTCATTCTGTCCCATATGCAATTCTGGGATTCTACATTTTTCTCTCTCCCCCCACCACCCTCCAACCTCACTTGCTCTGTTTCAGACCTCCAATTTTAACCAACAGCCAAACACACTACAAGGCCACTTAAAATACGAGGCTGAAGTGGGAACTCAAATCAGCAAGGTGTCTGTTGTAGGAAGTGGGGATCTCGGTATAAGGGGTAACAATGTTACATTGTTGATGGATTCGCCCCTTTCCCACAAGTAAGCCAAGAAGTAGATGAGATAGTGAGACTGGAGATGGCAGATCATTTCACTGCTCTGTCATCAATTCTGTTGGGAGGAAGAATGGCATGGTGGTGTAATGGTTAGCACATTGATTTATAATACCAGCAACCAGAGTTCAATTCCTGATGCTGCCTGTACGTTCCTCTGAGTCACAGACCTACCGGTTGGTAGGTTAATTGGGCACTGTGATTAGGCTAGGATTAAATCAGGGTATTGTTGGACAATGGGCCTTGAAGGGCCAGAAGGGTGTACTCCACACTGGATTGATAGATAAACTTATCAATTCAGCATGAATATCTCTCTCACATAAGCACAGATACTATCGAAGAACACTACATAGGTAGGGTTGGTGAGAAATGTGCATTTAAGTTTCACTGATTACAGTGGAGTATTCAATCCACTGGTTCCCCTCTCAGAAATGTATTTAATAGAATAGACCAGGAAGCTGGTCCATGATCTTATGGCATGAGGTCTGAGATGCTGCTTGTGCATGTGATTCAGGATCTGTGGTCTGACTGAGCGTCAGGAGACATGCCCTCTGTCCTACCTGCACCACTTTGCAGGCCCCTTCTGTCTGAAGCTATCTCTTCCTGCCTTTGGCCCTGAAAATACTCTGTCTGTGAACCAGATTAAATTGGTAGCTCTGTTTTCAATGAGTTATTACTTTCTAGTCCCTGGAGACCAGGTTGAATATCTAACACCTGTCTAGTGTCCTTCAAACCAAGAAGCAGATGGGCTGGGGTTAGTGCTCAGATTCTAAAACACAATTCTTGTTTTACTCACTCCACATCCAATCATAACTAATTCATTTTTGTTTGTCAAAATCCACCAAGGTCACCACCTCCCCCTCTGCCAGAGTCACAATAAGTTCTGGTTCCTTGTTTTATATTTGCACTTTTTGCACAATCTCCTCATTGGAAACTTGTCTCCAATATTTTCAACTAGCACCTTTGAATTCAACACTTTTATTACTACAAAAAATCTACATTAATCACTTGCATGTTAAGCATTCTAATGGCACAGAATGGTAAATGTCACCTAAGATCTAATGTCTGCACACTGGAAAAACTGGAGCTAGAATTCCAAGCTAGCTGGGATTCTGGGAATGAGGTCTTGCAATGAAGTTCTCCAGCATTAAGAATTGAGAAATTTTAATCACAAGTTGCTTTGTGCAAATTGTGTTGCCGTGATCTTTAGCATTGCTTTAAAAAAAAGGCACGAAATATTATACCTTTCCATAAAGTGGGTCAGTTAATCTCCAGCATGAATTTCCAACAATAGTGGCTCTTTGCAAAGTTCATAAAGTTAATTCTGTAGGGTGTTCAGTCACAAGTGGACATATTACTCTTCAGATGCTCTGTTCCCTTCTTTAAGAAATTTCTGACCAGAGTGCACCAATAGAATGGTGTCACCATTTGTCTGATTTTAAATTAGATTACTGATAAGTATAGGCCTGGCTGCCTTTATTTAAAAAAAAACGTGAGACTCATTTTCAGCTGTGTTGATAAAACTATTCAAAATACTGCTTGAACTACGTCAAGGAATATTTCTTTTAATAGACAAAAGATGAAGGAACAATTTTTATGATGTTGGCTTCAGGAAAACTTTGTGAAATCTTGTTTGGACACTTGTCCAAAGAATTCTGTTGGGAAGCCAAGACAATTTTCCCAGCACTGCTGGTTCCATCTCAGTGTTACATTGGCTGCCCATTTTTTCCTGTCCTCTGTTAATCTATGAACAATGCTCTTTTCTGTTATTCCAGGCTGCAAAGGGGAATCAACAGCTTGAAAGAATTGGCTGAGTAATGCAATTGTATAGTTGTGGAAGTTGTTAGGCTATAATCTAGTTATAGTGAGGGACTCAGAATTAGCAGAGTACTGCTTTGGAGAAAAGTCGATCCATCCATCAAGGTGGCCATTGTTGCTTCCCAATATTAAAATAGAATGACCTGGTATTGATTGAAATGGGCATGTGACAGATGCCGCCACCTCGGTTCTGCACCAAGGCAGAGGTAGACGTCTCGTGTGTGATCGATGGCTGTTCTGTACTTGCACTGTGCCTTGAGGAATGGGATTTGTGAATCTAAATCTCATCGACATTGTAGAAAAGAAGAATGAATCTTGTTCTGGGAGAGCCATGAAGATTTCTCCAGCATGTAACTTGTCAGATTTATTAATGTCAGTTTGATTTTCTTCAGGCATCAGCACCGAATCCTACATTTTACTTTTTAATAACCAGCAACATTTTTTGCTGTAAGGTGTCACTTTGCTGTTCTGCACCAAAGTATTGAATAGTTACATATATCCCAGAAACCAGAGACAGTTTGAACCCAACTACCTGCTTTCTAATAAGCACTTCCTCTGGGCTCTCCTATTGTTCATCACTGCAGCCCCATCCAGAACAGTTCGTATTTATGTTTCCCCAAGTCTGTCATGTGTAACTCACAATAAAAGAAGTGACACCAAACCACAAAGAGATCCTTTGGGAGAGAAATTCAAATCTTATTTGAAAGGAGGTGCTGAGGAGCTTCTTAAAGGTTGGGATGATGTGCAGCAGAGAGTTTGGTGTGCTGATTGGGAGGGCGTGGCACCACAAGTGGAATTTCAGAATGTAGGATTTGGGAAGGTGAAGCATGAAGTGATTAAACTGCAAGTTGATAATTAGAAGATGACAGATAACCATGGTTCAATTTGCTGTCAGAGAATGTAGACAGTATACAGCCTGAAATTCTTACCCTTTGCAGACATCCACAAAACAGAAGGAAAAACCCTAAAGAATAAATGACAGAAAACATACAATCCCCAAAGCCCCCTCCCCCACCCCCCCACACAAGGAGCAGCAAGATCATCAATTCCACCCTTCCCCCTACCCCCCAAGCTTCAGCAAAATCATAAACCCCTCCCCGCCACTGCCCACCAGGCAAGAACTAGTTAAAGCCGCCAAAGAGACCATGATCTAGAATCTAAACATCCTCCCTCTCTCCCCTCTCCCGAGTTATAGGACTGGAGCAGGTTATAGAAGGTGGTGAGGATTACGACTATGGGAGAATTTTAAAAGTGAGGTGTTGTCAGTGCAACAAATAACTTGGGTCAGCAAGCAGAACGACGATGGGTGAACAGCCAGTGTGTGAAGTAAGACTGGGAGTGGGAGGTGAGACCCCGGCCAGGAAAGGACTTTGAATAGAAGCCCACTCCTTCCAATCAATTTAACCTTTTCTCTCCTGCTATAAAAATGTAAGGTGCAGCTTCAACTTTCTCCATACTTGGATCAAATTTTGTAGTCTTATAGCTTTGATCTTGATAATCCAATTATATTAAAATTATATATTAAAGTTATATAAAAGCTAGATACATTCAAAGATTTAATTGTGCATTTGTTTTTGACCCCATAATGAGTTTTGCTTCTACTCGTTTGATGACCAGTGGTAATAAGTATAAAGAAATGGCTTTTGAAAAGGTTCAGACGTATTTTCTCTTTTTGTTTAAATCTCAATGATCTTCCTCCAGGTTTGGCTAACTGGGTGATACGTATCTCACGTTTACCCTGTTCTCTAATCTTTTTGTTCATCCTTCACTGGTCACCATTTTGCATCTGAAAAAGTCCTCTGTGGCGTCAAAGTAAATTTGTATGTTACGTATACTACCTTGAGATTCATTTCCTACAGACATATACAGAAAAAATAGAAATACAAAAAATAGAACTTCTGAAAAACTATAGTTAAACAACAATTGTGCAAAAGAAGACAAACTGCAAATAAATAAAATACTGAGAACTTAAGTAGTAAGAGTTGTTGAAAGTGGGTCATAGAATCAGTTCAGAGTTGAGGTGAGTGAAGTTCTCCACAACGGTTCAAGAGCCTGATGGCCAAAGGATAATAACAGCTTTTGAACCTGGTGGTGTGGGACCTAAAGATTCAGTACTTCTTGTCTGATGGAGGTAGCAAGAAGAGGAGGGCATGGTCTGATGGCAGGGGTGTTTGATGATGAAAGCTGCTTTCTTCTGGCTGCACTCCATGTGAATGTACTCAGTGGTGGGGAGGGCTTAATCTGTGATGGACTAAGCAGTGTCTGTCATTTTCTGTAACCTTTTTCCATTCCTGGACATTGGTGTTTCCATACAAGGCTGTGATGCAACCTGTTAGGATACTCTGTGCTGTGCATGCATACAAGTTTGTCAAAGTTGCTGATATGCTGAACTTCTAAGAAAGAGGAAGTGCTGTCATGCCTTGATTTTATCTAGCATTGTTCCTGTGGAATACTCTAATTGATTTTTCTTTTACCCTTGGCCCTGTCAACAGATATTCCTAAAGAAGGGACTTGGCCTGAAACGCCAGCTGTTTGTTCATTTCCATGGACACTACCCGACTTGCTTGAGTTCCTCTGGTCATTTTTTTTACGTTGCTTTGGATTTACAGCATCTGCAGAATTTTTAATGAATTCCTGTCTATGATCACTAAGGTTCTTCCATGGTTCATTTTAATTTAATGATGGATGTCCATTAACCTGTGAGGAAAGCTGTGGTTCTCCAAACAGATTGAGGAAGGAATCTTCATTACAAAACTGCACTGCAGATAATCTTTACATAGTGGTTAAGCATGTTTCAGTTACACTGTAAAGCTGTAAGAGATATTGTGAAATTCCTCGACTTTCTTTTAAACAGTAAAATAAGATGCATTTTAACCTATATCTATCATAGGTTAATTGGTGCTTACAGCCAGCAGGTGGCACCAAAGGTTAACTGCAGAGGCAAGAGTACCAGGGAGTTGAAGCGGGGTTGTCCAGTTCCTCATGTTGCTCCCTGAATTCATTCAAGGGTACCCCCGTTTTATTTGACATAAAACCAATTCTACACTAGAATGGTTCAAGTGCCTGTCACCGTCTTGTGGTTTAGTACAGAAAGGTTTGGTTTTTGCCAAGTTGAGATCCTTACTGCAGTCTAGCAACTCTATGATCACTTTTATCACTTTGCACTAAAATGGAATTTTTTGTTCTAATAGTTTTTATTTCTTATAAACATTGTGTATAATTTGTATATTTTTGTGAACACTCTTGATATGATGCTATGTTTCTGTGATACTGCTGCAAGTAGGTTTTCACTGTACCTGTGCATACACAATTTGTGCCTATGACAATAAACTCACCACAGAGGACCAGGTATTCTGCCCCTGGACATTGGAAACCCTTCATAAATTTATCTGTCCGGGCTAATGAAGGCACATATTCAATTTTATCTTGCTATGAGTTTCTTTTGAAAGTATCTATCACGAATAGATAGATAGAATCTATAACGAGAGCTTTTGGCAGATTAGCTTTCATAAATCAAAGTATCGAGTACAGGAGTTGAAGTTGGATAAGACGTTCTCGAGGCCTAACTTGAAGTATAGTGTGCGGTTCAGAGCCCATTCTGTGCATAGAGGAAAGTAGTAAATAAGATTGAAAGAGAAGAGAGAAAATCTACAAACATGTTGTCAAGACTTGACCTGAATTGCAGGGAAAGGTTAAATAGGTTAGGACTTTACTCCCTCAAGCAAAGGAGGATGAGAGGGGAGGTATGATTTAAAAATTACAAAGTTATGAGGGGTAGAGATGGGGTAAATGCAAGCAGGCATTTTCCACTGAGGTTGGGTGAGACTAGAAGTAGAGGTCATGGATTAAGGGTGAAAGGGGAGATGTTTAAGGGGAACATGAGAGGGAATTTCTTCACTCGGAGGTGGTGAGAATGTGGAACAAGTTGCCAGTGGAACTGGTAGATGCAAGTTTGATTTCAACATCTAAGAACGTTTTGATAGGTACGTGGGTAGGAGGATAGTATTGGGTAGGAAAGGAATGGAGAGCTATGGGACTCAGCAGAATAATAGTTCAGCACAAACTAGATGGACCAAAGGGTCTGTTCCTGACCTGTAGTGTTTGATGACTGAGTTCCAAGTCTCACTGAACACTGAGTTCTAAGATCTACTGTTGAAAGTTTCCTGGCTGTTTACTGTTGAAAGTTTCCTGTCTCGTATGGCGATCTGAATACACAAGGAGTAGGGAACTCAGCTTAATCCATCATGGGCACATCCCTCCCCTTAATCGGTATCTTCTACCTCAAGAAGACAATAGCTATCTTCTAGGATCCCAAGCATCCAGACCAGACCGTTTTCTCACAGCTAGCATCAAGCATCAAGTATAGAAATCTGAAGTCCCAGAGCACCATGTTCAAAAGCAGCAGCTTCCCTTCAACCAGTCAGTTCCACAACCAACCAGCACAACCCTAATCAAACTTCCTCAATATAACAATGGCATTCGCATGGGCTTCAGCTATGCTGGCCTTTTTGTCAACTACATGGAACAGTCCATGTTCCAAGCCTGCACTGGTGGCATTCCCCAGCACTTTCTGCGTAACACTGGTGCTGTTTCATGCACCCATACCGAGCTCGTCAATTTCACCAACTCTGCCTCCAATTTTCCCTGCCCTCAAATTTACTTCATCCATCTCTGCCACCTCTCTACCCCTTCTCCATCTCTCTGGCTCCATCTCTGGAGACAGACTGGCTGCTGATTTTTTTTATATATAAACCTGATTTTCAGAAGCATCTTGACTATATTTCTTTCCGCTCTATCACTTGTAAAATTCTACTCCCTATTTTCTGTTCCACCATCTCTGCTGCATCTGTTCTCAGGATGTGACATTCCGTTCCAGAACATCTGAGAACATCCTTCCTTAAAGAATGGTGTTTCCCTTCCTCTACCACCAATGCTGCTCTCACCCGCATATCCTCCATGTTCCAGGTATCCCCCCCATATCCTATTTTCCAGCTGCCGTACAGGAATAGAATTCCCCTTGTTCCTACCCCACGAGCCTCCTCATCGAGCACGTCGTTCTCTGCAACTCCTGCCGCCTCAATGCTCCTACCACCAAGCACAGCTTTCAGCCCTCCTCCTCCACTCTCCGCTTTCCACAGGGGTCGCTCTGTCTGTGACTCCCTTGGCCCTGCGTCCCTCCCCGCTGTTCCCTTTCCCGGCACTTATCCCTGCAAGCAGGACAAGGGCTAATCCTGCCCCTCCACCACCATTCAACGGTCCTTCCAGGTGAGGCAACACTTCTCCTGGGAGTTTGTCGGGGTCAGCAACTGTATGCAGTGCCCCCCAGTGTGGCCCCCTCTGTACGGGTGAGACCCGATGTACACTCGGTCCAGTAGCTCTGCTCCGTCTGCCGCAACAAGCGGGATTTCCCAGTGAATACCCATCTTACTTCCGCTCCTACATCTACGACCTGGGTGATGAGTCCACCCTCAAAACGCAGAGGCAACACCTCGTATCCCGTCTGGGTATCCTCCAACCTGACATAATGAACAGTGATTTTTCTAACTTCCAGTGATTTCTCTTTCCTCTCCCTTCTTCTCTCTTTTCTATTCCCCATTCCAGCTCCTCTCTTCTCCTCACCTGCCCATCATCTCCCTCTAATGCCCCTCCTCCTTCCCTTTCTCCCATGATTCTTTATCCTCTCCCTATCAGATTCCTCCTTCTTCAGCCCTTTAACTTTTCCATCTATCTCCTCCCAGCTTCTCTTATCATTTTCCTTCCCCTACCCACCAACTTACCCATCACTTGGCTTCAGCCTGCCAGCTTGTACTCCTTCCTCTTCCGCCCCCCCCCCCCCCCCACTATCTTCTTACTCTGGCTTCTTCCCCCTTCCTTTCCAGTCCTGATGAAGGGTCGCAGACTGAACGTCTGTTGTTTATTCATTTCCAGGGACGCTGCCTGACTTGCTGAGTTCCTCCAGCGCTTTGTGTGTGTTGCCCTGAATTTCCAGCATCTGCAGAATCTCTCGTGTTTATAGCGACACTGTGATCACTCTGCAGTACAAAGGAATTTTTTGCTCTACTTGTGTTTTCTTGTAAAAATTTTCAATGATTTTGGCTTCCATTGTGAATGTTGTTTCTCTGCTGACCGTCAGAGGATCTGACATGCAGAGGGTCAGTAACTTTAAATTCCTTGGTGTCACTATCTTGGAAGACCTGTCCTGGACCCATCATAAAAATATAGACAATAGACAATAGGTGCAGAAGTAGACCATTCGGCCCTTCGAGTCTGCACTGCCATTTTGAGATCATGGCTGATCAACTACTATCAATATCCGGTTCCTGCCTTGTCCCCATATCCCTTGATTCCCCTATCCAAAAAATACCTATCTAGCTCCTTCTTGAAAGCATCCAGAGAATTGGCCTCCACTGTCTTCTGAGGCAGTGCATTCCAGACCCCCACAACACTCTGGGAGAAGAAGTTTTTCCTTAACTGTCCTAAATGACCTACCCCTTATTCTCAAACCATGCCCTCTGGTACTGGACTCTCCCAGCATCTGGAACATATTTCCTGCCTCTATCTTGTCCAATCCCTTAATAATCTTATATGTTTCAATCAGATCCCCTTTCAATCTCCTTAATTCCAACGTGTACAAGCCCAGTCTCTGTAACCTCTCTGCATAAGACAGTCCAGACATCCCAGGAATTAAACTCGTGAATCTACACTGCACATCCTCTACAGCCAGGATGTCCTTCCTTAACCCTGGAGACCAAAACTGTACACAATACTCCGGGTGTGGTCTCACCAGGGCCCTGTACAAATGCAAGAGGATTTCCTTGCTCTTGTACTCAATTTCCTTTGTAATAAAGGACAACATTTATAATTGCAAAGAAAGCATGGCAGTTCCTCTACTTCCTCAGGAGGCTGCAGAGATTCGGCATGTCATCAAAAATCTTGGCAGACTTCTATAGGCGTGTGGTGGAAAGTGTGCGGACTGGCTGCATTACAAACTGGGATAGGAACACCAACGCCTTTGAGCGGAAAATCCTACAAAAGGGAATGGATTTGGCCCAGTACATCATGGGAAAACCCTCCCAACCATTGAGCCATTCTACATGAAATATCACCGTAGGGAAGCAGTGTCATCTTTGAAGATCCTCGCCACCCAGGCCATGCTCTTTTCTCGCTGCTGCCATCAGTTAGAAAGTAGAAGAGCCTCAGCACTCACACCACCAGCTTCAAGAGCAGCTTCTACCCTTCACCCATTGGGCTCTTAAACAAATGGGATAACCACACTCCTTTAAGGACTCTTTTATCTTAACAATTCATGCTCCTTATTTATTGCTATTTACTTATATCTGCATTTGCTCAGTTTGTCCATTGATCCTGTTTACAGGTACCATTCTATAGATTTGCTAAGTACATTTGCAAAAAAAGAATGTCAGGGTTGTTTGTGCTGACATGTATGTACTGTGATAACAAATTTTACTTTGACTTTGATGTGAGTATTATGCTGCTGGAAGTAGGTTTCTCAACACGCCTGTGCATACGTGTACTTGTGTAAAAGCTGAGTTTGTCATTTAACTTGTTTTAATCTCTGAACTGATAGTCACAACATTTGTCCCAATTACAACAAAAATCAAAGCGCTGAGCTAATAGACTGGGCAGGATCATAACAGGTATAACACTCCATTCCGTCAAAAGCAGAACTTCCCGATGGTTAAGCATTATAATTCCAAATCCCATTCCCGTTCTGACATCTTGGTCCATGGCCTTCTCTGGTGCCAAAATGAGGCCACCCTCAGGGTGGAGGAGCAACACCTGAGATTCCATCTGGGTAGCCTCAAACCTGCTGGCATGAATATTGATGTCTTCTGGATAAAAAAATCTCCTCTTCTATTCCTCACTCTGGCCTTTTACCTCTTCTCACCTGCCTATCACTTCCCCTTGGGCTCCTCCTCCTCCTCCTCCCCTTTCTTGTGATGGTCTTGCTGCTCTCTGATCAGATTCCTTCTTCTCCAGACCTTCAGCTTTCCCACCCACGTGGCTCCACCTATCACCTTCGAGCTAGCCTCCTTTCCCTCCCACATTTTTATTCTGTCATCTTCCCCCTTCCTTTGCAGTCCTGAAGAAGGGTCCTGGTTCGAAACATCGAACTTTTATCCATTTTCATAGATGCCACCTGACCTGCTGAGTTCCTTTGTCGTTTTGTGTGTCTCATTGTCTGCCAACCCTAAACCTGCATGAGGTGACAATCATCAACCTGAAAGTACGTTTAGTGGGGAGTATGACCTGTATCAAAGAATGGAAGCAATGGAGGTAAGACTGGGTTCACGCTATTAACCACGGACCTCACAGTCCCCAAATTAAATAACAAAGAAATGGAGCCTATGCAAACAAGTAAGTACCATATGTACATTTCAACGTATAAGAAGCTGGCGTGAAAATGAAGAAAGAAGGAGATGTCATCACTTGGAGCAGATGAAGCAGCTCTCAGTGAATACATCAGTCAACAGGCCATATTGGTTTGGCATTGGCAGGTCTCTGCTCTTTGCTCCATTTACTAGCCCTCATTCATGTTCAGTCTTATTAAGAACTTTCTGTTGCTGCTGGGCCATCCCCCGTTTTCAAAGCAGACATCTGAACAGTGGATCTCCTGGGGGAGAAGGCTTAGTAAAAAGAGAGACAAATTTCCATGAACTTTCAGTGTGGAGAAACGAGAGCTGCATTGCCCCAGTGTGCTACAGACAATGGGATTACTGGGTGAATCTTGACCCAGGGAAGGTTGGAATTTTTAGATGGATGTTCTGTGTGTACCGGAAATGACAGTGTTAGGTGGATGTTGCCCTGCTGTAGTGCCAAGATTGGGGTTTTTAGATGGATGTTGTCTGAGGGAGGACTTCTGCATGGACATTGCATCACAGCATTTGAGATTTTATACCATACTGAATTATTGATCTTTAGATGAATGTTGTTTTGGTTCAGTCCTGAGATTGAGGATCTCTGATGGACATTATCACTGAGCTGAACTAAATTAAGGACAGATGTGAGACTGTAATTTTCAGGGGGTTATAGAAAAAGCACCTTGTATTTTGATTAGCCACTGTGGTGAACTACATATACCTGTCTGGACACGCCCCCCACTGACTGCTCCTATGGCTCCTCCCACAGACCCTGTGTAAAGGTGATTGGAGCCACAGACCCTTCCTCAGTCTCCAGGATGTTGTGTGGTGGTCAATTGCTGCTTGTGCTTTCTTCCAGCCAATAAGAGCCTATATCTCGCCTCACGTCTCAGAGAG
Organism: Hypanus sabinus; assembly: GCF_030144855.1. Lineage (NCBI taxonomy): Eukaryota > Metazoa > Chordata > Chondrichthyes > Myliobatiformes > Dasyatidae > Hypanus > Hypanus sabinus. Next base: position 18,243,973 of record NC_082720.1, read on the forward strand.
TTATTGATGATGCATCAGCCACTTCTGGTTCCAACTTGGAATGTATAAAAGGGCAGCGTGGAGGGAGCTTTACTCCATGCTTAACCACTGCAGAGCCTGCGAGAGTAGTGTAGGAAGAGTTTTACTTTGTACTCACACTGCGCTATGGTAAGGGTTTGATTAGAACCATGGATTAGAACCATGAACTGGTCTCTACGGCTAGACCTCCTCGGAGAGCTTATACATGGGGAGGGCACAATCCAACATGGGCAAAGCTCTCCCCATCATTGAGTACATCTAGATAGAGAGCTGCATGTATCATCAAGGACCCCACAGCCGGGCCATGCCTTCTTCTCACTGCTGCCATCAGGAAGGAGGTACAGGAGCCTTAGGTCACAGACCTCCAGGTTCAGTAACAGTTATTGCCCTTCAACCACCAGGCTACTGAACCAATGTGGATAACTTCACATACCTCAACTCTGAACTGATTCCCCATGGACTCACTTTCAAAGACTCTACAACTCAGGACTCAGTATTATTTATTTGCTTGTTTGTTTATTTATTACAGTTTGTCTACATTTGTAAATTGGTTGCCTATCAATCTTTGTGTGTAGTTTTTCATTGATCCTATTGTATTGCTCTGTTCTATATTCTTGGCCGCAAGAAAATGAATCCCCAGGTAGTATATGGTGACATATGCACACTGATAGAAGAATTACTTTAAACTTTGAACTTAAAGTTGAAATATTAAAAATCTAACCTCAATTTCTAAGTCTATGAATGGACATACACACCCAACCAATAGCCAGTTCTACTCCAGAGTTGTTAATAAATGTATTATATACAGAAACCAGTGTAATTGGTAGTTAATGGAAATTCAATGAGGTCATTACTTGGTTAACTGGAATCAATGCAGCTCTGTTTGGAGCGTACTGGGGGCTTTGGGGGGAAAAATGTTGTGTTGCTTAGCAAGAGCTGCCTCTTATCGAGTATTCAGATAAATCTAATCAGCTGCATAAAGGTTCAAACAAAATAGCCAGCTCCTGTCACTGCCATGTTCTCTGACTGCCTCTGTTGAAAGTCAAACAATGAGCTATAATTGTCTATGTGCGTCCTTTGTTCAAGCACTGAGGTTTATCTGCTAGCAAGTCTGCAGCATGTTTGAGGTTTATTGAACTCCATAATCTACAAAGCCCCAGTTCAGCTGCCAAACTGCAGCTGAGTTTGTTGCTACCTGAACTAGGGCCACAGTGGATTCTTGGTTTGCCTTAATGCTGGAAGTTAAAATCAGTCAGGGTACTTGTTCTGGGATCTTGCCTCAAAAGTGAATAGTTATGACCTGGTTGACCACTGCATGTGTTTCTGGTTCCCTGAAAGGTCAGACTAATTGGGCCATGTTCTGCACGTGCTCAAGCTGTGGAGTCCATCAAAGGGAGAGACTTGGATGAATATTTTTGAGTAATGACTCTCCATGGTGTGACACCTTCTAATCCACTTGCCCAAATACCTCCAATCTTCTGTGTAGAGTTGGCAGGTTTGCCTTGTCATTGTGTGGGCTTCCTCGAGGCACGCTGGTTTCCTCCCGTATCACAGAGGGTTAGGAAGTTAATGAGCACAATAAGTTACCCCAAGTCTATGGGTGAGTGGAACAATCTGAGAGGAACTGATGGGAGTGAGGGAGAACTAACATTGGATTAGTGTAACTGGGTGGGAGATGGTCAGCACAGTTCTGATCCAGCTTCTGTGTGGTATCTCTCTACAGCACAGAAGCTGGTCCTTCCACAGACCCCACTGTTAATGGCAGCAGTCCATGTTGTAAAAACCCCTGCTCTATGAGAGACATAGGAGGCACTGCAGATGCTGGAACGTAGACAATACACGAGAGGAGTTCAGCAGGTCAGGCAGCATCTATGGATGGGAGTAAACAATCAACACATTGGGATCGAACTCCTCATTGGGACTGAAAAGGCAGGGGGAGCAGTCAGAATAAGGTGGGAAGGAGGGGAGGAAGAAGGAGGTGATAGGTGAAACTGGGAGAGGGGGAGGGTTGAAGTAAAGAGCTGGGAAGTTGGTGGGTGGAAGAGGTAAAGGGCTGGAGAAGGGGGAATCTGATAGGAGAGGACAGAAAACCATGGAAGAAATGGAATAGGGAGGAGCACCAGAGTGAGGTGATCAGCAGGTAAGAGGAGAAGGTGTGAGAGGGAAACGAGAATGGGGTAAGTAGAAGGAGAGGAGGAGATAGCAAGAATCCAATGTTCATGCCATCAGATTGGAGGCTACCCAGATGGAATATAAGGTGTTGCTCCTCCACCTGAGTGTGGCCTCATTGCGACAGTGGAAAAGGCCATGCATGGACTGTCATATCAGAATGGGAATGGGAAGTAAAATCAAAATGGGTGGCCACCGTGAAATCTGACTTTTTGTGGTGGATGGAGTGATCTCCCAATCTACGTTGAGTCTCACTGATGTGCAGGAGGCTCACACTTCTGCCCATCACCTCCCCCTGATGCTCCTCCTGCTTCCCTTTCTTCCATGGTCCTCCATCCTCTCCTATCTATTATCTGCTATCCCCTCCTCTCCTTCTACTTACCCCATTCTCGTTTCCCTCGCACACCTTCTCCTCTTACCTGCCCATCACCTCCCCCGATGCTCCTCCTGCTTCCCTTTCTTCCATGGTCCTCTGTCCTCTCCTATCATGTTCCCCCTTCTCCAGCCCTTTATCTCTTCCACCAATCAACTCCTCAGCTCTCTGCCCCACCCCTTCCCCTCTCCCAGTTTCACCTACTTTGTACTTCTTCCTCCCTTGCAGCTTGTTATTCTGACTTTATCCCCCATCCTTTCCAGTCCGGATGAAGGGTCTCAACCCAAAATATCGACAGTTCACTCCCGTCCATAGAATCAGAATCAGGTTTAATATGTTGTGAAATTCGTTAACTTTGCAGCAGCAGTACAATGCGATAGATCTAATATAGAGAAAAAAAAATAACAAGTAAATTAACTACAGTAAGTTCAAAGTTCAAGGTTCAAAGTTTCATTTATTATCAAAGCATATATCCATATGCAACTATGAAACTTGTCTTCTCCAGATAGCCACAAAACACAGTCAGGTCTTCCTGACTGGGAGACCTCAGTCAGTCCAGGTCGGGAGCAGCATCTCCAACACCATCACACTGAGCACGGGGGCCCCCCAAGGCTGTGTGCTCAGTCCACTGCTGTTCACTCTGCTGACCCACGACTGTGCTGCAACACACAGCTCGAACTACATCATCAAGTTCGCCGATGACATCACCGTGGTGGGTCTCATCAGCAAGAACGACAAGTCAGCTTGCAGAGAGGAGGTGCAGCGGCTAACGGACTGGTGCGGAGCCAACAACCTGTCTCTTAATGTGAACAAAACAAAAGAGATGGTTGTTGACTTCAGGAGGGCACGGAGCAACCACTCCCCACTGAACATCGATGGCTCCTCGGTAGAGATCATTAAGAGCACCAAATTTCTTGGTGTTCACGACGGAGAATCTCAGCTGGTCTCTCAACACCAGTTCCATAGCAAAGAAAGCCCAGCAGCGTCTCTACTTTCTGCGAAGGCTGAGGAAAGTCCATCTCCCAACCCCCATCCTCATCACATTCTACAGGGGTTGTACTGAGAGCATCCTGAGCAGCTGCATCACTGCCTGGTTCAGAAATTGCACCATCTCGGATCGCAAGACCCTGCAGCGGATAGTGAGGTCAGCTGAGAAGATCATCGGGGTCTCTATTCCTGCCATCACAAACATTTACAGTACACGCTGCATCCGCAAAGGAAACAGCATTATGAAGGACCCCACACACCCCTCATACAATCTCTTCTCCCTCCTGCCGTCTGGGAAAAGGCTCCAAAGCATTCAGGCTCTCACGACCAGACTATGTAACAGTTTCTTCCCCCAAGCTATCAGACCCCTCAATACCTAAAGCCTGGACTGACACCTTGCCCTACTGTCCTGTTTATTATTTATTGTAATGCCTGCACTGTTTTTGTGCACTTTATGCAGTCCTGTGTCGGTCTGTAGTCTAGTGTAGCTTTCTCTGTGTTGTTTTTTTATTACGTAGTTCAGTCTAGTTTTTGTACTGTGTCATGTAACACCATGGTCCTGAAAAACGTTGTGTCATTTTTACTATGCACTGTACCAGCAGTTATGGTCGAAATGACAATAAAAGTGACTTGAGTTGAACAAAGAAAGAACATGACAGTCATTCAGAGAGAAATGTTAAACCCACCCCCCCAACATACAAAAAAGCACGGCATCCCGATCATCAACAGCTAAAATACCCCTCCCCTGCACCAAAATGGAACAGGAATTTGAACTCCCCCCAAAAAACCAATCCCTCCCCCACACAAAAAAAACTGAAAGAACATTAACCCCCAAGAAAATGGATGTGCAATAAAAGAACGCAGAATATAAAAACCATAAGTCTGAAAAAGTCTACAGTCCAATCCAAAAATCCAGAGCCATGATACCATCCCCCACTATCACCACCATTCATCGAAAGAGAGGGACACCACTCGAGGCAGAGAGGCCTACCCGCCTGCCACAGCAATAGGCCACTCACAGACAGTGATCAAAAGGAAGTCAGTCAGTGCTGAAACTCCCGCTCGCCTTCCGCATGTTCCTCGACACTTTAATTGGCGATTAATAGACACTTCAAACAATGAAATGGAGTTGAACATCGTATCACACCCCTTGTCTAAGTCACATCGAGGCCATCTGAGTACAGACTTGCTTCCTGGAACTTTCTCAGAGCCAGCGAAGTACTGGATCACATAAACGATCTTCAAGTGTACATCGCAGGCTCCAACAATCTCAAAAACACATTTAAACTGAAAAACAGACGTTAAACAAGTCAAAAAGTCATTTTCATTTTCTATCTGGAAGATGTCATCTGAGGGAGTGTTCCAGGCGGGCACCATCTTTATAGTTATATATATGTGTATATCAAATAGTTAAATTAAAAATCGTGCAAAACCCAAAATAATTTTTAAAAGTGAGGTAGTGTTTATGGTTCAATGTCCATTTAGGAATTGGATGGCAGAGGGGAAGAAGCTGTTCCTGAATTGCCGAGTGTGTGCCTTCAGCCTTCTGTACCTCCTCCAGTGGGAAGGGGGCATGCCCTGGGTGATGGGTCCTTTATGATGGATGCTGCCTGGCCTACTGATCTGCTCCAGCTCTGAGATCCTTGACTGCCATTCATTCAGTTTCTAATTTAATTAGTCTCAAACAGTGAGAACAAAGAGTTGTTCTGCATCTGTCTATTTTTCATTACTTGCGGGCCACACTCGGGGATGGTTAATTCAAAGGTGATAAAAGATTCTGTTTCAATATTGTGTCAGTATTGTGGAGCGTGTGAGTAAACATTGGTAGAAAGTGTGGCAGCTGGCAGTGAGTTTTTATTTTTATAGCCATCTGTGCATCCTTGCACGTCCCGCCTTCTACAGGTCATCACCCTCAGCTAGCTTTTGACGCTCAAGGGAGTGAATGGATCAACGTTCCACATGAGAAACTGTACGATTTACAACTCATGGTAAACAAAAATGTAATCACATAGAGAAAAGTTGGAAATAAGTATCAGTTAGGAAGTGCCCACTGCGCAAGACTGTTTCAGATGCGGGTGGATTTGATGTCAGACCATAAGGTATAGGAGCGGAATCAGACCATTTGGCCCATCAAGTCTGCTCTGTCATTTCATCATGTCTGATTCATTTGCTTCTCAACCCAATCTCTTGCTTTCTCCCCGTATCCCTTTGTGCCCGAACTATTCAAGACTCTATCAACCTCTGCCTTTTATATATATACATACATACAGACATGGCCTCCACAGCTGCCTGTGGCAATGAATTCCACAGATTCACCACTCTCTGGCTGAAGAAATTCCTTCTCACCTCCGTTCAAGTTCATGTTGCTGTCTGCACGATTTGTCTTTGTTTGTGCTTGGGAGTGGTTGCTGTTTTTCTGTGATTGGGTTCTTTGTTTTGTGGCTATCTGGAGAAACTGAATCTCAGGGTTGTATACTGCATACATACTTTGATAATAAATGTACTTGAATCTTAACAAAATGGATAAATATAAGGATCATTGAAGTAAATATACATCGGTTTAGGTATAAATTAATGGCTTCAATAAATAGGCTGCCTTCCAAGGGACCCTGGAATATGGCTACAGGGGTTAAGTATTTCACCCACACTACTGATAGGCTGATGTCCACACTTATGATGTGCCAATATTATTTTGTGCCACTTCTGCACCAAGATTATTAAATCTGTTGAAATAAAGAGAAATATTCTTGAAACATTCAGCAGAAAGTAGGAAGAGAGAGAATTTTTGGGTGGAACTACGGATCCGATCAAGTACCTGTACTTGCTCTCTCCACAGGTGCTTCCCGTCTGTCTGAGTAATTGGGTCATAATCGGCACTACATCAAGGCAAATATTTTTCATTAGGGGAACTTTGGCAAACCCTCCCCTCCACCTGCAGTGTTTCATTTTGTAGCTGCTAATAGAACACAGAGAGCAGACAGAGATTCAACCAGAGGCTCATGCCACTTAATAAATATCATCTGCTGTGTTTTGTAACTTCAAAACATTAAACTAATACTGTATAAAGGAAAACACGAGAGTCGGGGAACGCGGGTCTGGCTTTGCAAGGCGTGTACGTATCACATGGTAGCGTGATGACAGATGCAATTAACGTATTTTATATATAACCCGTAATTAATTATTTAAACAAACAAGAATAGTTAATTTAGCAAAATATAAATACTAGATTACTCAGATATAACTAAAATGTTAAATACACAACATCACCAAGTCATTTCACTTCCTTGTTTGATCCGCAGTGGGGCCGAATCATTGATCCTGCGTCTCTTTCTACCTTGCTTTTCAATAGCTCAAACCAGTGACATTGTACTCCATGGGGAAACACTTTCAATCCTGAGAACGCTTTGCAAGTTTGTCACTCTTTAAGTTTCAATCTTTTGCATTATCATGGAGTAATAGAGCATGGAAACAGGCTGTTCTGCCCACCCAATTTGTGCTGGCCCTCAGTACCTATTTAGATTAATCCTCCAATCATCCCATCGTCATGCTCCCACGTACCTGCCTCCTTCCACTTGCCCCACCTCCTACACAAAGAAACGACTAATAGTAAATAATGTGCTTGGGATGTGGGAGGAAGCTTAAGTGCCCAGGAGACACCCCACGTGGCCACAGGCAGAATACTCAGACTCCATGCAGACAGTGCATGTGAATGCCAGGATGTGGTTCATCGACCTCAGGCCAGCTTTATCCCTCGGAGGATGGCAGGTAAACGGTCCTCGTTGGGACTCAATACCCCACTCTGTAACCGGTTCTTGGCCCCAGTCAGTCCAAGCTGGCAGCAATATCTCAAGCCCTGGCGACCTCCAGGGCTGAATGCTCAGCCCGCTGCCGACTCATGGCTGCACAGCCAGAACCAGCTCAAACGGCATCATCAGGTTCGCTGATGATACAACAGTGGCCGGCCTCATCACCGACGATGATGAGCCAGCATACAGCGAGGAGGTAGAGAGGCTCGTCAAATGGGGCAAGAGCAACACCTTGAGTCTCAATGTGGCCAAGATAAAAGAGGTCACTGTCGACTTCAGGAAGGCACAGGTTGACCTCTCTCTATAGCGTTAATGGCTCTGCTGTGAGAGAGTAAATGGCACAATGTTCCTTGGTGTGCACATAAACAATGATTACAGCACCGGACTGTAAGACCCTGCAGAGGACAGTAAAGACCACCAGGGTCTCCCTTCTGTATATTTGTGACAGTTACCAGGACCTTTGCAGACAAAGGACCCGGAGCATTGTTGAGGATCCCTACCACCCACCCCACAATCTCTCTGGCCCACTACCATCAGGAAAGAAGTAAAGGAGCATCACGACTGGGTAACAGCTTCTTCCCTCAGGCTGTGAGATTAATGAATACTGTGCCGTCACTAGGACAGCGAGCTGTTTGTTGTTTACTGTACTGTTTACTGTTTACCTGTGTTGCTACATTAATTTTGAATTATATTTTGTTAACCTATTTATAGTATAAGATTTTGGTTTACTGTATGTGCTGTGTGTGACTTATGTTTTGTTGGTCCACCATGGTCTGGAGGAACGTTATTTCATTTGGTTGTATATACGTACAGTCAGATGACAATAAAACTGAATTTGAAACTCCTACATAATCCTCAAGTTTTCTATTACCTATGTCCCTATTTAAGACTTTCTTAAATGCCTGTAATATTTCCGTCTGTACTGCACTCCTGAGCAGGGTGTTTCACACATCCACTGGGCTCTGGGGAAAGATATCCCGCCGAAACACTCCTCCAATCTCCTTAAAATTATGCCCCCCAGACATTTTTGCAATGGGAAAAAGTCTCTGGCAATGCCCTGCTGAGTGTAGAATGTAAAAGTGGCCCACTTTCTATTCAATGCAATTTATTTCTCCTTCCTTTGTAGCTGGCAACCTGTAATCTGATTAGCAGTTAACAACAAACAAATCCTGCAATCTGGTTCCCTTGGACACGTGCCATTCCCTGGAAACCCACCCTGTTTATGGTTCTATTCACTGCTTATTTGGTCAGCTGTCGATAGATCAATCTGTTAGTTAAAAATTACAGATGGGACAGTGGGGAGAATAAAAAAAGGGATGAATGTAGGATTAGTGTAAAAGTGATAGTGTAAATTAGTGTAATAGTGTAATAAGGACTCTGGGCTGATTGGCCTGGGTTTACATTGTGACCCTCTGTTGCTGGAATCGATGCGTTCTATGTTCTGTGGCTCACTCTAGACACACAGGATTCAGCAATCAGATCCAAGGGCTTCTTGTTTCACGGGATGGACTAGAATGATCTCTGGAAAGCCATCCCACATGTGAAGTTGCAATTCCAGCCCAAATTAGAACCACTAATGGATGTTCGACAGCTATAGCAGGGCTTGAATGCTATTACGTCCTATGCAGTGGAACCAAACAACATGGGTGACAATGGGTCACTACCAGATCAGCTCAACATCTTTCCTGTTTGCTTTGACCATCAAAACATGGGGGCACCTTCACAGACTCGCCCAGCTCCCAATGACCCTGTGATTTCAGTCTCTAAGGCCAACGTGAGAGCATCCTCCGGGAGGGACTCCCAGAAAGCATTCGGCCCAGATGGGGTACCTGGCCGAGTACGAAAGATCTGTACCGATCAACTGGCTGGGAGTGTTAACCAATATCTTTAACCCCTTTCAGCTGTCTGAGATACCCACCTGCTTAAAGCTTTGGTTGTTCTGGTGCCTAAGAAGAGTGTGGTAATCTGCCTCAATGACTACCATCCAGTAGCACTGAAATCAACTGGGATGAAGTACTTTGAGAGGTGAAACTTCTGGGCAGTGAAGATGTGTGTATCTGAATGCTCTTCATCACCTATGGCTTGGCATCCAAAGCTATCATCCCCCCAGAACTAATCAATAAGCTTCAAGACTTCAGCCTCAATACCTCCTTGTGCACCTGGATCTTTGATTTCCTCTCATGCAGACCACAGTCAGATCAGATTAGCGACAACATCCCGTCCACTATCTTCATCAGCGCAGGTACACCACAAGGCTGTCTGCATAGCCCCCTGCTCTACACGCTTTATCATTTCGACTGTGTGGCTAAGCACAGCTCCAATGCCTTATTTAAGTTTATTGATGACACCATTGTCAATGGCCAAATCAAAGGTGGTGATGAATACGAGGGAGATTGAAAATCGGCTGAGTGGTGACACAACAACAATCTCCCACTCAATGTCAGTAAGCTTCAAGGGAAGGAAACTGGATCTCCATGAGCCAGTCCTCATTGGGGTATCAGAGATGGAGGACATCAGCAACTTTCAATTCCTCAATATCATCATTCCAGAGGACCTGTCCTGGGCCCAGAATAAGTCCAAACTACAAAGAAGGCCTGGCAGCACCTCTGCCTCCTTAAAAGCTTGACAAACTTCTATAGATGTGCGATGGAAGGTATATTGACTGTACCTGGAACACAGGTAGACAGCCTGGAAGGGAAACACCAATGCCCTTGAATGGAAAATCCTACAAAAAAAGTGGTCATGGCCCAATCCATCACGGGTAAAACCCTTCCCTCCATTAAGCACATCTACATGGAGCGCTGTCACAGGAAAGCAGCATCCATCATCAAGGACCCCCACCATCCAGGCCATGCTCTCTCCCCACTGCTGCCACCAGGACTCACACCACCATGTCCGGAGGCATTTATTACCCCCCACCCATCAGGCTCTTGAAACAGAGCGGGTAGCTTCACTCAACTTCACTTGCACCATCACTGAAATGTTCCGACAACCTGTGAACTCACTTTCAAGTTACCTTCATCTCATGTTCTCGATATTTGAGTATTTAATATTATTATTATTTCTTAATTTTCTTTCTTTTTGTATTTGCACAGTTTGTTGTCTTTTGCACATTGGTTGTCTGTCTGCCCTGTTGGGTGCAGTCTTTCATTGATTCTATTGTGGTTCTATGGATTTACTGTGAATGCCTGCAATAAAATGAATTTCAGGGTTATATATTATGACATATATTAATTTGATAATAAATTTACTTTGAACTTTATGGGTCCTTCACCTTGAAAGATATTACTGAGCACTAATCTAATGTATCCCTTTCATAACGTTTTCATCGGATTCTTAAGAATGCATACTTTATAAAAGTCATTATTCATTAATATATCATGAAGCTATTGTAAATTAACAGTATTGCCACATTTATATTTTATGAAGGCATTGTACAATTGAACACATACATTACACAGAAGTTTATCAGAATTAGTGACCCCCTTTCAAGACTTTAATTTCAGCAGTCTGCTCTGTGCCTGGTTTGCCAATCACTGGATAGAAGGAGGACCTTCAGTCCTTTCAGTCTGTGCTAGCTCTCTGCAGAAGTTGTGCTGCTAGTACCATTTCTAGCTCCTTCCCTGAGGACCCTGTTGCTGTTCACATTTGTATGGTGTGACGGAGCCAACCCAACCATCCCCATCCCATCATGTGACACGTACTTGGTGTGATCTCCCCCCTCTGCGTGGAGGGAAGATCATTCATGCTACCTTTGATCCTTTTGCAAACCATCCTGATCAATGTCGTCTGGCCCTTGAACTTTCCACCAATGAGAGTAGATTTTCTCATCCCTGTCTGACACTATCAATATTTGGAGCCTCTCTAATATGTCTCCTGCAGGAGCCATGCACACATTCTCTATCTGCATTGTGTTCTATGTTGTGCATTTATTATGGTAACTAGTCACATGATTCGGGGCATGATAACATTGAAGGGAATAAGTCACATATTTGTACTTTGTATGTGGTAGTTGGTGACTGGCAGCGTCATATCTTTAGCTGACTGCTCAGCACACTTGGGCACACTTAAGTTTCATCACTTCAAGATTGCTAATAAAGGACTGAATACATACATATCCTTGATTTTTGAAGTCATCATTATTGGAGTGAAGGCAGGTCATGCAAGTATAGCAAACCCTTAGGGTCGCTGGCAGCGGCAATTGTTTTGGTTTGGTTAGGCCACGACACCTCCTTTCAACTTGCTCTGCATCATGGGGAACAACTCTAGCTCCTCAAGTCTTTTCTTGTAACATCTCATTGGCATCTGTCTATTACAAGGCTGTCACGTTATTATTAAGTGTGGTGATATGAGCTGAGTATCTTACTTCCAGCACCATAACTTCCCTGTGGATTTTAGCCATAGAGATGTGGGAGATAAATCACAGGATCAGGCCCCTTGTTCCATCAAGTCTGTGCTCCCATTTACACTAATTTCACATTCATCAATTTTTATTCCACCCACATTCCCATTACCTCTTCCCAGATTTTACGAGGGGCAATCATGGTGGCATGGTGGCATCAGTGCTGGACTTTGGGGCGAGAGGTCCCGAGTTCGAATCTGGCTGGCTCCCTTTCACACTCTCCATCTGTGCCTGGGTTGAGTGTCAAGCTAGCAACTCGACCTCGTAAAAAAAAACCTGGAGAGGGATAGGCTCTGTCAGGTTTCAGACAAGACACGCCGTACGATGAGCAATCACCAAAAAGATCATTGCCAAAAGCTTGTCATGATGGCACCCCGACGACTCCACCAGGAGTTCAGGGCGCACACACACACACATATACACACACACACACACAGAATCTACAGTTGCCAATTAATCTACTAAACCAAGGAAACAAAGGACTGCTGATGATAGGATCTGGAACAAAGTAAAACTATCTGCTGGACCAACTGCCCATTGACCATGACTTTGTGAGAAGCTGGAGGCCCAGCCGTCTGTCCTGGGGTTGGAGGCCTGACTGTGTGTGTGAGTGAGTGGGTGGGAAGCAGGAAAGGGGCTTGTTCAGCTGTTGTTTTTTGTGTGTTATGCTCTGGGTTCTTCTGCTGAGCATTGTGTGCACACCATTGTATTTATTTATTCGTTTATCTGATACAGTGTGCAGTAGGCCCATCCGGCACTTTGAGCCTCACCACCCAGCAGTCCCCCGATTTAATCTGAGCCTGATCACGGGACAACTTACCACGACCAATTGACCTTACAACTGGAATGCTTTTGGACAGTGGAAGGATGCTGGATCAGCCAGAGGATACCCTGTGTTCATTGGGAGAAGGTACAAACTCCTTACAGACAGCGCTGGGAATTGAACCTCGGTCGCCTGGATTGTAAAGTGTTGTTCCAATCCAAGTAAACAAAATGGCACGGGAATGTGTGGCAATACTCGTGGGCTGCCCCCTGCACATGCCTAAGTTGTGTTAGTTGTTAATGCAAACAAGACATTCCACTGTATGTTTCACTGTATATGTGATAAGTAAACACATCTGAACCTGAACTCAGCCTCCGTGAAGGCGAAATGATAGTTAATGTTTCAGGTTGATATCCTCCCTCAGGACAGGGTTGAAATGGGAGAAGATAAGGCAGGAGCTGCTAAATGGCAGGTGGATCCAAGTGGGGAACCTGTCTTTGAAATGTGTGAAGAAACCGCAGCACCTGTGAGAACCCACATGGTAATGGGAGAACGTGGAAACTCCACACAGACAGCAACTGAGGTTATAATTGAACCGTGGTCTCCAGTGCCATGAGGAACAGCTCTGCTGGCTGTTCTGCCAATTACAAATTTTGCACTCTTCGGCTCTCTTTCTGAAACTTCTATATAAATATATTTTAAAAATGCATTGCTCAGACACTCTTGTGTGTTAAATTTCATCTGCCATGTATATTCCCATGCCAGCATGCCAGATTTGTTTTGGTGTCACACAGCTTGGGAAAAGGCCCTTAGGCCCACTGGGTCAATGCTGGTACTCAACTATCTACTTACACTAATCTAATTGTATTCTGCTCACACTCACATCAGTTCCCCCAGACTCTCCCAGACCACTAGATGGAAATTCACAGTGGGCAATCAACCTGCCAGTCAACACGCCTTTGCATATGGAACGAAACTGGAAACCTAGAGGAAACCCACATGATCACAGTGAGAACATACGGACTCCACAAAGCTATTGCCAGAGGTCTGGATTGAACACAGGTCACTGGAACTGTGACACTCTCTTTTTGAAGAAGACTGCATGCTGGTTATTCTCCTGTCCTTGGTATCTAAGGGTGATTGGTTGGTTAAATAATCATGTTAAAAGAAATTTATGTTTTATACACCTAGTAACTCCTAGTTAAAAGCATTGCAAGATAACCTCACTGTTTTGAGTTTTGCAAAAATCTATTGAGTACTGACCAGCCTGGATAGAGTGAACATGGAGGTGATGTTTCCATTAGTAGGAGAGTCTGGAAGCTGAGGGGTACATCCTCAGAACAAAGGGATGTCCCTTTAGGACTGAGCTGAGGAGGAATTTCTTCTGGTGAGTCTGTGGAATTCTTTGTCACAAGAGGGTGGTGGAGGTCAAGCCATTGGGTGTATTTAAGTCTGAGCTTGATAAATCCTTGTTTGGTAAGGAGGGGGTTAAGAGTTACAGGGAAAATGTGGAAGAATGGGTTAAAAAATCATCCATTATTGAATGACAGAGCAGATTCAGATTTGATGGGCTGAATGGTCTGATTCTGCTTCTATGTCTTATAGTATTATTATGGACTAAATGAGAAAATATTAAGCAAATCCAAAGGTATCCGTTTACGCAATGTGATGCGACTTTGCAGTTCAATTATGATTTATTTCTTCTGCAAATAAGCATTCAAACATAAACAATGAGATAGTGATTCATTTAAATACATTTCTCATCTATTTTTAACGGTAGCTCTTACCTGAGGTTTGCTAGGCACAGGGCAGCCCCTGTTGAGTGAGCTTGTGCAATGCCAGCACAATATTAAACAGTGGAAATGATCCCAGTTGCACTTCTCATGGGATCTACATCGATACCTGACATGTAAGACCATATGCAGTTCAGCAGGACATCCTTATCTAAACAGTCCACCTTGTAAGTTGCTTGATTCTGTTTTCCAGTATTATCATGAATTTTGATTTAGTCTTAAAAATAAATAACTGCTAGCGTTCATTCGTAAAGAAGACAACATTGAAAAGCAGTCAACCCATCAACGTGCAGGAGATTGGGGCTGAGAGGGAAATGGATCAGCCATGATGAAATGGCAGAGCAACTTGATGGGCCAAATGCTCTTCTATCTTATAATCTTATAGTGTAGATGTCCTTCTTAGCTTCAATATGGACCGGTCAATGTCTCCTGTATAAGATTTGCTGTTTTCTGAACCGGCTGAACAGGGGCTAGCAGTCACAGTCCCATCAGAGGAGGTAGATGAAACACAAAGAGGAGAAACTCCTTGTTAGTAAGGAATCCCTCATTATTGTAGGGCTCCCTCGGTGTACCCCAGCTGTTAATGACAAGCAAAAGCCATGTTTGCCACTCCTTCCCAAGCTCCCGCAAAGAGGCAGGCATCACTGTCGTGGCTCTGCCAGTACTCAGCATCATTTTAATCCCTCCTTATATCAGACAAGTGAAAAAGTCACTTGCCTGACAACAAGCAACAATGGTCAAGGTACATAAAACAATCTCGAGCACCTCCACTCCATCCACCACAGGCCGGACTTTCCGGTAGACAACATTTTAATTCTGATTCCCTTCCCATTCTGACATGTGGGTCCATGGCCTCCTCCTGTGCCAAGATTAGGCCCCCCTCAGGGTGCAGGAGCAGCACCTTATATTCCATCTGATGGCATGACCATCGATTTCTCCTTCCCCCCTTCCTCAATTCCCCACTCTGACCTTTTACCTCTTCTCACCTGCCTATTAATTCCCCCTGAGTCCCCTCCTTCTCTTTCTCCTATGGTCCACACTCCTCTCCTATCAGATTCCTTCTCCAGCACTTGAACCTTTCCCACCCACCTGGCTTCACCTATCACCTTCCAGCTAAAAATGTCGACTCTCTATTCATTTTCCACAGATGCTGTCTGACCTGTAGAGTCCCTCCAGCATTTTGTGTATAAAACAATAAAGTCTATGTGTCTCAGTATTCCTGTTTGTTGAGTAACTCACCCATGTGCACATCACTGAGCAACCAGAAACCTTCACCATATTTTGCTTCTATTTCTTTGATCCCTGCCCAGCAGATGAGGTACCACAGAGTGAACTCCCTTGATTGTTGGAAGCTCTGAAGTTCGTCCACAAAGACGTTTCGGCAGTCTGGGCCATCGGGACTTGTGTAGTGTCATTTCCACATCCCCTCCCCCAGGCAGCTAGCTGGACTTCACAGGATTGGAAATACATAGGCAGCCCCTGTAATCTTGATATAACATGGGGAGCTAAAGCAATGTTGCTTGAGATGTCATCTAGAATACATAATGTGACCAGGGCACTGTCAACACATCAGGCAGCCTCTGCTACTGAACTTGGCAAACCCTCCTTCTCTATGATCTCCAGCTACCACATTCAGGTGTGAACTACATAAAGCTGTGCCCCCAATAATACTATCACTCTTTAGTGCGTCACCATGGGAATGTATGATAGTGTATTTTAGTAAAAGGAACAATAGCGCAGACTATTATCTAAACAGGGAGAAGGTTCAAACATCAGAGGTGAAGAGGGACAGGAGTCCTCATGTAAGACTCCCAGAAAGTTAATTTACAGGTTGAGTCTGTGGTAAAGAAGGCAAATGCAATATTGGCGTTTATTTCAAGGGGGATAGAATATAAAAACAAGAAGATAATGCTGAACCTTTATAAGACACGGGTCAGGCTGCACTTGGAGTACTGTCAACAGTTTTGTGCCCACACCTCGGAAGGATGTGTTGTCATCAGAGAGAGTCCAGAGGAGGTTCACAAGGATGATTCCAGGAATGAAGGGGTTAACATACGAGGAGCGTTTGGCAGCTTTGGACCTGTGCTCACTGGAATTTAGAAGAATGCGGGGGAATCTCATTGAAACCTACTAAATGTTGAAAGGACTAGATAGGGTGGATGTGGAGAGGATGCTTCCTTTGGTGGGGGTATCCAGAACTAGAGGGCACAGCCTCAAAATTGAGGGGCGAACTTTTAGAACAGAGGTACGGAGGGATTTTTTTTAGCAAGAGGGTAGTGAATCAGTGAAATGCTCTGCCACAGACTGCAGTGGAGGAAGAGTCCAGGGGTATATTTAAGGTGGAATTTGATCATTTTCTGATTGGTCAGGGCATCAAAGGATAGGACGACAAGGCATGTGTATGGGGCTGAGTGGGATTCAGTATCAGCCATGATGGAATGGCAGAGCAGACTTGATGGGGTGAATGGCCTAAATCTGCTTCTTTGTCTTATGATCTTATGTGAAAACTCGGTCATCTCTTTGTTGTGCATCCCATTGTTTTGTCTCAGAGGCAGTGATCTCCAGCTCTGAAGAAATGTGGTTGTCTTCCTGTCGGACCCCATCCTTGAACCTCTATAACTTGGTAAATTACCATGCCAGGGCCAACTTCCATATCTTCTGTGAAATCCTTGAATGTGCCATCACCTTTCAACTCCTTGCCTGACTTTCCACCAATTCCATATTTGAATCCCTCTATTCATTTTGGTGGCCCTGCCATACTACTACAACAATAGCAGAAGTACAACTGATACTCTCTGGAATCATGACCGTGATACCTGGTGACACCTGGTCAATCTAGGAGACATCTGGGGCGGCACTATAGCACTACAGTACAGGCGAGCTGGGTTCAATTCCCACCACTGCCTGTAAGGAGTTCGTGCATCCTCCCCGTGACCACATGGGTTTCCTCCGAGTGCTCAGGTTTCGTCCCAAAGCCCAAAGGTTAATTGGTCATTGTAAGTTGTCCCCTGATTAGGCTAGTTTGAAATTGAGGGATTGCTAGCCGGCTCGGCTTGACGGGCTGGAAGAACCTATTCCAAACTGTATCTCAATAGATAAATATTGAGATATTTATATAAATGTCCTTTATCCCTTCTGAATTGTAACTTTGACATGATGGATCACAGCATCGTCTTCCAACCCTCTCTGCTGTCCAGTTGCCTGGAATTTCATTACCTGGTTCGATGCTTGATAATAAAGAAATTCATTCAATCGTTTAGTGAGAAGTCCTCCATAATTCAATCCAATCCCTCATAATCAAGAATCCCTGAACTTTGCTTTCTGTCTGCTTCTCTTATGCATGCTAACCCTTGCTGATCTCATCCAAAATCATGTCCAAATAGGAGAAAACCATTCCAGAGAATTTGACGTTGGAAGTGCAGCTATGAAGAATTTAGTTGGATAGTTGGTGCACAGTTAAGCTTTCAGATCGATGTTGCTTGCAAGGCATGATGATAGATCTTGCCTGTGGGCCTTTTGACAACTCTGACAATAATGGAGCTTTCATAACTTTAGGCATCCAGAAGGAATGGTAACCATTACTCTTCCCCTAATGTGTGTGCCCAGCAGATTTACTTCTTAACCCCTTCACTCCCAGATTGTGGACACATTGGCAACTGTCATCCAACAAGAACATCCAGCTCCTGTCGTGTGCATTTTGTTGCATCATAACTAGTCGGTGTACCTCATGAACATGAAGGAAAATCTGAATGGAAAACTGGTTCCTCACCTTCCCACTTCCACCATATCTACCACTCGCCTAAGGCCTACCTACAGCTGATTCGGCCTTACCCCCCACAGTCCATACACAATCCACAGTATCTGCCTGTGTCTCATTCCCTTGTGGGATTCCTCCTAATTTGTTCATTGATTTTTGTCATAAATTCACAGAGTTTGTGAACTAAGGATAAAAAAGGGGAATAGAAACCTTCAATTTCTGATGATGCCTTTCTGTGCACAGTCAGCAATCAATGTCAGCTCTGTGCTTCAGTGTCTGTCTAGCTAACATTGTGTGCCATGCATATGTGTGTATGCGTGTCGGCCTGTACACTTGTGTGGCTCTGGACCAGCTTGTACTCAATTAGGATGTGTGTAAACAGCTCTGTGATAATGCAATGGTGCCTACGTGTCAGCATGCGTACCCTATATCCTGTGTGCATGCCATGGAATGCATTACTGTCACTGCGCCTGAAATAGGCTTTAATTAACCCAGTGGCAATACATTATGCTGGGATTAGCTAATGAACCAGTAATAGAAACCAATAATTTCTGATGATCTCAGAGCTCATAAAGACAGTCACATGAGAAAGTCAGTGTTCACTTGGTGGATTAACTGTGGAGACCTCAGTTCAGGTACATACACCACTTGTCTTATTTCTGTCCCATCCTTATAAGTGCACTGCCTGTAGTGATCAGACCCCAAAAGCCCCAACAATTAGAGTATCCAGGAGATGTGGTAATAAATACAAGCACAACAAAGTAACTTAAACCTAATTTATCTTAGAAACATAGAAAACATACAGCACAATACAGGCCCTTTGGCCCACAAAGCTGTACCGAACAGGTCCCTACCTTAGAACTACCTAGGCTTTACCTATATCCCTCTATCTTTTTAAGCTCCATGTAACCATCCAGGAGTCTATTAAAAGAGCCTATCATTTCCGCCTCCATCACCGCCACCTGCAACCCATTCCACGCACTCACCACTCTCTGTGTAAAAAACTTACCCCTGACATCTCCTCTGTACCTACTTCCAAGCACCTTAACCCTGTGCCCTCTTGTGCTAGCCATTTCAGTCCTAGAGAAAAACCTCTGACTATCCACACAATCAATGCATCTCATTATCTTGTACACCTCTATCAGGTCACCTCTTGTCATCCGTCGCTCCAAGGAGAAAAGGCCGAGTTCACTCAAGCTATTCTCATAAGGCATGCATATACTTATTATCATAAAACTGAAAGCACAAATAACCACACAAAATATTATGTAGCAAGTTACAAAGATTCCCACAAAGATTTCACGGGTAGTGATTCTTAGTCTCCACTTGATTGTTGCTGTAGTCAAGGGACTTGATTGTCACAGTTGTCAGGGGCGGGGCTTGGTGCTGTTGTTGGAGGACTTGGTTTTCATTCTTCTCAAAGCATCTCCAAATTCTTACTTGCGAAATCACCCTGGGTCCAGGCCCTAGGCACCAATTAATCACGATTCCGTGATCGAACTGGAGTCCCAAGAACCGACAGAAAGGTCTCCACAATAAATAGAGGTTTCATAAAACACATCGAGACAGAGAAGTTCTTTGATTTTTTGTTCTCATGCCACTAACCCAGTATGGTTTCTTTCATTCAAACAACTCATGTGTTCACCAACAGCCATCCTCATCTACTGGTGCCTGATGCCGGACCCAATCAACAGACACTTACAAATCAACAATCTGTTCTCATGTTATTGGTGACTAATGCCAGGCAAGAATCCAGCCGCTATCAGCAAACATCAGATGTTAACAAACTTAGTGTTCAAACACCTTACATGTTGCAAGCTCACAAAGAGTTAAAGTGTCGCTGAGAAATGTTCTGACTTTCATCCAATATATTATAAAATTTAATACACCACAAAACACTGCTCCACATCAACTTCTGCAGGAATGATAAAGTGGTAGCACCACCTCCCCCGCCCCCCCCACCATTGACAGAAGGGCCGTTAAATGTTAGAGCCAATTGCTGTTGATTTTTATGTGGGGTTTTCAGGTCCAACAATCCAAGTGACCTTTCAGTGCTGACAAGGTCTAAAGTATCGAGGGCACATTCTGATGATAAACCACGATTTTCACTCTGACTGTGTGAGGGCAGAGGGCACAGTGTGGCCAAGCCTAGTCTGAGCTTCTCCTTTAGTAGACCTGCCCAGAACCATGGTCTCTGCTCCAACCTCCTTTGTGGTGATATCGACCTGAAATGATATGATGACCACTTGTATCTCTCTGCAGATGCTGCTTCACCTGTTGAGTGTTTCCAGCACCTTCTGCTTTCGAGCCTAATATTTAGGAGGTGCCCTGTCACTGTGTGTGTACGATGAGGTAATTCCACGTGTAGGCACCATCTCAGAGAACGCTACCGTAATGCTGCAAGGGCGCCAGCTCAATTGCCTCACTCACCTCACCTCACTTCACTCCCTCAGCTCACTCACTCACCCGCTCGATCCTAACTCTGGAATCTGCAGGACGTCTGGAAGATGATAACAAGACCAGGAAGAGAAAATATGATTTTGTGAAAGGGGGATTATGATTAACTTTTGAGTATTTACTCAGCAGGTAAATAACACCTGGATTTTTAAAGGGGATTTACCATGATGCTGCACAAGTAGTTGCCACAGAGTAAGGGCAGAAGGATTTGAGAAGGGCATTATTAGAGACATATTACTGTACAGAAATTAGCAGGTAGAGTTAAAAGGGTAACTTTCATTTTATGGGTGGCTTCTAGTGGGGTACCACCAGGATCGATGTTGGGGGCTCATCTAGTTAATCAAGGCCAAATGGGAAAGTGAGCTGTGAAGTGACCCTAATACCATGCTCTGCATCTTCTGGTTCTAACCGTTTCTTCTGCTTACCTACAAGCAGCACCTTCTTCCTTGGCAAAGCAGGTGGCATATTACTTCAACTGTTCAGAAGAAAGGGAGAGAATTTTACAGAAACACATAAAATTATGAAAGGGAGAGATAAGACAGAGGTAGGAAAGTTGTTTCCACTGGTAGGTGAGACAAGAAGATTCATGGGAATCTTCACACAGCCTTAAGATTCATGGAAATAGATTCAGAATGGAGATGAGGAGAAACTATTTTTCCCAGAGAGCAGTGAATCTATGGAATTCTTTGCCAAGAGAAGCAGTAGGGACTACCTCATTAAGTATATTTTCATTTATTTTAATTGATTTATTTAGAGATACAGGGTGAAGCAGACCATTCTTGCTCAATGAACAACAGTGCCCAGCACCCCATCGATTTAACCACAGCTTAATCACAGGACAATTTGCAATGAGCAATTCACCTACCAACCATTCGTCTTTAGACTGTGGAAGAAAACTGGAGCACCCAGTGCATCAGTGGAACTGAACCTCAAACTCTGCCTTCCAGAGCTGTAATAGAGTCATGCTAACTTCTATGCTACTGCGGCATGCTATTTATGTCACCCGTACAAAGATATTTGCACAGCAGGGTAATTTAGAATTAAGAGAGTAACGTGCTGTAATGTTTCACTGCTAATGTAATGGTTTCTCTGTAGCAGCAGTGTTTGGGTTATGACTAGAGGTAACAGGGGCATTGGAACGTGGGCTAACCAATGAGAGAGATGTTGTTCTTTCTTGTGGGTCCGGGAGAGTAGGGATTTTGCTGTCTTTTGCCGAGGAGAGATGAAGAGAGAAGACATGAATGGAGAGAGATGGTAGACCATCGCTCAAAGTGGACTTGGAGCGAGGGTCTGAGGGTCGGCTATGCTTGCAGGAGGATGACGGGGAACCAGTGGACTGAACCATGAGCTCCAATATTAGACTACTTCATGAGAATGGGCCCTTTTCTTTTTTTGTTTCTTTACTAACTATATAGTCAAATTAAGAATTATAAAGCTCAATCGTTTAATTGCGTATTGCGCACGGTTTGTTATTTCGGGGCACTGATTTGTAACAGGGGAACACATCACGTAGCATCCACCCAAACAAGATTTCTTAAGTTTGACCAAGCCGAGGGCTGCCTCCCCCTAGGTTAAGCCGCTAGCCGAACCGAGAGTTACATGGGGAAAAGGTGATAGGTGTATCTGAGCCACGATCTTATTGAATGGTCCAGCAGGTTTAAAATAATTTCTGAATGCATAACATGTCGAACCTTGAAGTGGATGGGATACACCAGCAAACGTTTGCCCAGTGGCCATTTTATAGGAGGCAAGTGGGCAGTTACTGTGCCAGAGAGCCTCATATACAATTAGTAACTCAGCTCAGAGACAAGGATGTCATTAAGCTAATGATAAGGCTGGTTCAGTCTGATCTAGTGGCTGAGTGGGGATTAAATCAGTGAGAAAGGCAGAAGTTGAAGATATTGCTCTGGTCTTCCCAGTATATAACTAGAACAAGTAATAATTGGCAAATGTTGGATGTCTGACAAGCTTTTTAGCATGACAAAGCAGTTGATGGACCAAATTAAGTGATGGAGTAGTTGTGTTGGGTTTCAGAACAAAAAGCATTCTGCTTACCAGTCTGCTCTGCTGTGTGCTTTCTTTCCTTGCTTCTAGAGGGCAGCTTTGCCTCTGTCAAAATCGTCTGCTCAGATGAGGCCAATGCAGGAAAATCAATAAGCAGTGAAGAAAACATTATCTTGGCTGCCAGCGACCTGCTCCAATGTGAGGTGTTAGGGCCCACACACAGAGTATCCATCCTCTTGCATCATTCCCAGCCCGGCTCTGAGGCAGGCAGGGACTGGCCGGGGTCAGCTAAGTCGTCTCCTTGGCCAGGGGAAGCAATACTCCGCAGAATAATCTGCAATCGATGATCATGGGAGTTACAACACCACTGTATAATCATTCCTTTCAGAGAAAAGACCTATGTGCCCAGAGTAAGAACATTGCACCATTACCGTGCCCAATACGGAGTTGATTTATCACCACTGCCTCTGAAATAAAGTCCCTGTGATCTGTGTGTTGTGTGACTGCTGTAATATTATAGTGTCTGAAAATGAATTAGACTGTATATTTAAAGAGCAAACACGAGGAAATCTGCAGATGCTGGAAATTCTAACAACACACACAAAATGCTGGTGGAACACAGCAGGCCAGGCAGCATCTATAGGGAGAAGCACTGTCGACATTTCGGGCCGAGACCCTTCGTCAGGACTCACGAAGGGTCTCAGCCTGAAACGTCGACAGTGCTTCTCCCTATAGATGCTGCCTGGCCTGCTGTGTTCCACCAGCATTTTGTGTGCGTTGTTAGACTATATATAATAAACATGAAGGTTCTGAATACAATATTATGAATGCCATACTCAATATGTGTTACCCTCTGCGTGTAAGACAAGTGATGGGATCACAGGGAATATACAACATGGATTCACAATGATATACAGAGCTTTGATAAATATCTTGGTGACCTCAGGCTGCTTTCACTGTAAAGCAGGGAGACTGATTTGAAGAAAACATACTACACTATGAAAGGGGAACCACTGAATCAGCAGGTGAACTATACATTGGTACTCATCACCAGATTGTAGAATGCATTACCATTTATGACTATTTATGGGGTGGAAAGAATTAGATGCAAAAAGACCAGGAGTATGGATGTTATTCTCCCAGAGCCTGTAAGGCATTATAAACATATACCCATCCATTACCTTTACCCCTGGATACCAACGTTAAAGTGCACAAGGAACAAATAAGTACTGGAGCGGAAGAAGTGATTTAATAAGATGTGGGTGTGCCATTGGTAGGACAGTTTGAGATAGCTCCTTTACGTGTAGAAATACTGATCATATAATAGATTGCACATTGTGCAAAATGAGCCAAGATAATAGAAAGTTATTAGCATGCTTGTAATGAAAAGAGCTTGTGAGACCTTTTTAAATGAACCTATTACAATAGAAGTTGGCATGGTTTCAACATTTGTGATTTCTGCTTCCAGGCAAAGGTCCTTGCAGTGACTTTCACTGTGGCAGCTAACATGAAAACCCCCTCCCTAAGTATTCCGTAAGCTGAACACGGGATCAATGGTGAAATTCCACATCCCCTATAGTGTGCCTGTGCAGAGCTCAGATGGGAGCAACTGGAGACCTGGTAAAAGTAGCAGAAGGAAGGCACAACATCCCAAAATGCCCACCAGGCTCATAGTGATCCCGCCCTCCAGCAAAGTTCAAAAGTAAGGACACTCTACAGTAGGCACCTCCGCCTAGAAAACCAAGAGGAGATTCGACAGAGGCGTTCAAAATTATGAGGGGTATAGATAGGGTAAATGCAAGCAGGCTTTTTCCACTGAGGTTGGGTGGGACTACAACCAGAGGTCATGGGTTAAGGGTGAAAGGTGAAAAGTTTAAGGGGAACATGAGGGGCAACTTCTTCACCCAGAAGCTCATGAGAGTGTGGAATGAGCTGCCTGCACAAGTAGTGTATACAAGTTCGATTTCCGCTTTCAAGAGAAGTTTGGATAGGTACTTGGATAGGAGAGGTATGAAGGGCTATGGTCCCAATGCAGGTCATTGGGAGAAAGCAGTTTAAATGTTTCAGCATGGACTAGATGGGCTGAAAGGTCTGTTTCCATGCTGTACTTTTCTGTGACTCTAAAACACTGGAGGGGTTTCAATAATTCTACCTCCACTGTATTGGCACGATACGTGAACAATTGTCCTCTTCCAGCTCAACCTCAAATGCTTCAGTGGAAGTTGGAAGAGCCACAGTCTCACAGCTCCGGTGACCTGGGTCCGGTTTTGACCTTGGGTGCCATCTGTGTGGAGTTTACATGTTTTCCACGACTTTCCTCCCACATCCCAAAAGCATGTGGGTTAGTGGGTTCATTGCTCACTTTAACTTCCCCCTAGGTAGAATCTGGGGGGAGTTGGCAAAAGAGGGGGGAGATTAAAATGGGGTTTGCACTAAATGGGTCTATATTTCCCCCCTTATAGCAATCTATCCCCAGCATTGAGTTTCTGGTTACACTCAACTATCCCCAAAGAACAATTGACTTCTAAAATACACCTCTACATGAACTCATGTCCAGGCAAAAGAACTTCCAAGAATACAAAGATGTTCACAAAGTTTTCCCAAAAAGGTATAACAACCTCACCAACCTCTGGGCGGTGATCTGAGATTCCCACTAGTTAAACTGGGGGGGGGGGGGTGCTCTCTACCATGGTGAAGTGGACCGAGCGCACTGCGTCTCCATGAAGCATCAGGGGAGGTGTTTGCAAAGGCAACATCGATCTTGTCGCAGCCACAGAACTGGAGTGGAAAAGAACGAGACTAGCTCAGCAAGGCGGCTTGCATGGGCAAGTCAGGCCAAAAGCCCTGTCTCTGTGCTGTATCATTCATCCCGGACCCGAAGAACATGGATCAGCAGCGCCGGTTCACAATGTTGCACCGAACCAGTTGAACTGATGAGGCCTAATCCTGTCTGCCAGCTCATGGTCCATATCCCTCCAGTCTCTGGACATTCGTTTATTTATCTACAGTATTTTAACACCTCTGTGGTTTGCGTCGCCACCACCTCTCCAGGGAGCGCGCTCCAGGTGCACACCGCTCTCTCTGTAAGAAACTTGCTCCACACGTTTCCTTTCAACTTACCTCCGTCTCCTCTGAAACGCATGTCCTGTAGTAATAGAGGACAATCTTAGAGTGTTTGTATAGTGGGTCTGCATCTGAGTGTGCGGTGCAGATACGTATTGAATGTCCGCAAATTGTGTGTCTGTGTGTGTGTGTGTGTGTGTGTGTGTGTGTGTGTGTGTGTGTGTGTGTGTGTGTATGAGAGTGTGAGAGTGTGTGTGAGTGAGAGAGTGTGTGTGTGTGAGAGAGTGTGTGTGTGTGAGTGAGAGAGTGTGTGTGAGTGTGTGTGTGTGAGTGAGAGAGTGTGTGTGTATGAGAGTGTGAGAGTGTGTGAGAGTGAGAGTGTGTAAGTGTGACTGAGAGTGAGAGTGTGTGTGTGAGAGAGTGAGAGTGTGTGAGTGAGAGAGAGGATGTGTGTGTGAGTGAGAGAGAGAGAATGTGTGAGTGTGTGAGTGAGAGAGGATGTGCGTGTGAGTGAGCGAGTGAGAGAGAGACAGTGTGTGTGTGTGTGAGTGAGAGAGAGAATGTGTGAGTGTGTGTGACAGAGTGAGAGTGTGTAAGTGAGAGAGAGAGAGAGTGTGTGAGTGTGAGTGTGTGTGTGAGAGAGAGAGAGTGTGAGTGTGAGTGTGTGTGTGAGAGAGAGAGAGTGTGAGTGTGAGTGTGAGTGTGTGTGTGAGAGAGAGAGTGTGTGAGTGTGAGTATGTGTGTGAGAGAGAGAGAGTGTGTGAGTGTGAGTGTGTGTGAGAGAGAGAGAGTGTGTGAGTGTGAGTGTGTGTGTGTGAGAGAGAGAGTGTGTGAGTGTGAGTGTGTGTGTGAGAGAGAGAGAGTGTGTGAGTGTGAGTGAGTGAGAGAGAGAGTGTGTGAGTGTGAGTGTGTGTGTGAGAGAGAGAGAGTGTGAGTGTGAGTGTGTGTGTGAGAGAGAGAGAGTGTGTGTGAGTGTGTGTGTGAGAGAGAGAGAGTGTGTGAGTGTGAGTGTGTGTGTGAGAGAGAGAGAGTGTGTGAGTGTGAGTGTGTGTGTGAGAGAGAGAGTGTGTGTGTGTGTGAGAGAGAGAGTGTGTGAGTGAGAGTGTGTAAGTGAGAGAGAGAGAGAGTGTGTGAGTGTGAGTGTGTGTGTGTGAGAGAGAGAGTGTGTGAGTGTGAGTGTGTGTGTGTGAGAGAGAGAGTGTGTAAGTGAGAGAGAGAGAGTGTGTGAGTGTGAGTGTGTGTGTGTGTGAGAGAGAGAGTGTGTGAGTGTGAGTGTGTGTGTGTGAGAGAGAGAGTGTGTGAGTGTGAGTGTGTAAGTGAGAGAGAGAGAGTGTGTGAGTGTGAGTGTGTGTGTGTGAGAGAGAGAGTGTGTGAGTGTGAGTGTGTAAGTGAGAGAGAGAGAGAGTGTGTGAGTGTGAGTGTGTAAGTGAGAGAGAGAGAGTGTGTGAGTGTGAGTGACCGTGTGACCGGTTCCTCTGGGTGGAGACGCCGGCACCTGCTCTAACGCAGTCACTGGCTGAGTATCGCCGTCTCCTCGACACGTGGGTGGGTGTGATATTGTAGCAATCCAGCGGTGACCGGCGACACAAAGAGAAAGGAGGGAGAGAGTTGGGGACGCGGACAGCGACGGGCTGTTCCTGAGCACCGAGGGAGAGCACAAGATTAACAGCCCTCGGTGACCTCTGTGTGTGTGTGCATGGCGTTCGCCTCAAGATGAGAAGTTGGGAAAATATTACCAACTAGAAGGAGATGTTTTGACCCAACATCAGACGGCTGAGACCCCCCCGCGGGCTGTCTGGTGAAGTTTGAGTGCGGATGTGCCGCTCCGGCAACGGGAGGGCGAAGCCGACGCGAGTGTGAGAGCCGACAGCGAGCGGCGGCGACCGGCCAGCGCCACAATGATGGTCCCAGGGGTCTCCCTCCTGCTTGCCCTGGTCGGTGAGTACAGCACCTCCCGGTAGGGTTAGCGAACCCCCAGGATCACTGCTGTTCTGGTAGCGGAATGAATTTTATACACAACATCAAATTCGGTTTAAAACGTTTCTCTTTTAGAATTGCAAAGCTTTTGTTTCGTGCTTTTCTCTTTTTCGCTCTTAGTCCAGTTTGAGAAACAGCAGAGATCCGCGTCATAAGATCGGGAAACGATTAAACGCTCTCTTTCACAATTTCTAGACGAGTAAATCGAGGCAGACTCTCTGACACGTTCTTTTATCCCGTCGCACGGGGTCGGTATTAATAAACCGGCGGGGCACACGGGGAGATATGAAGGCAGACGAATGTGAGGGGCTCCGGCACGGTACTTGGCAGCTGCCAACGCGGAAGGTGCGGTAGATCGGGTTTGGCGTCTCCGGAATCGGAAAGAACAAGAACGGTTCTGCCGTTCGTTTACTTCACTCTTTAAGAAAGTCGGAATGAGAATCATGGTGCTTATCATATGTCGTGAAATTTGGTGTTTTGCGGCAGCAGAACAGTGCAAGATGCAAGAAGTTACAAAGGTAGATTTAAAATTAACGCAAGAGAAAAGGAGATGGTGTTCATGGGTTCATGGACAGTTCTGAAACCTGCTTCCAAAAATGCTGAGTCTGGGTCTGTGGGCTCCAATACCTCCTCCCCGACCGTAGTAACAAGAATAGGGAATATCCTTAACGATGGATGCCGCTTTCGTCAGGTGCCGCCTCTTGAAGGTGTCCTTGATGTTGGGGCGTGTTGTGCCCGTGTGGGAGCGGGCTGAGTCTACAACTCTCCGCAACCTCTATCAAACCTGTGCATTGGAGCGTCTGCCCAACCCGTCAGAACGCCCTGCGACCGGTCAAGAACGCCCTCCGACCGGTCAGCACCCTCTCCTTCCCGTCAGAACGCCCTGCGACCGGTCAGCACCCTCTCCTTCCCGTCAGAACGCCCTGCGACCGGTCAGCACCCTCTCCTTCCCGTCAGAACGCCCTGCGACCGGTCAGCACCCTCTCCTTCCCGTCAGAACGCCCTGCCAACGGTCAGCACCCTCTCCTTCCCGTCAGAACGCCCTGCGACCGGTCAGCACCCTCTCCTTCCCGTCAGAACGCCCTGCGACCGGTCAGCACCCTCTCCTTCCCGTCAGAACGCCCTGCGACCGGTCAGCACCCTCTCCTTCCCGTCAGAACGCCCTGCCAACGGTCAGCACCCTCTCCTTCCCGTCAGAACGCCCTCCGACCGGTCAGCACCCTCTCCTTCCCGTCAGAACGCCCTGCGACCGGTCAGAACCCTCTCCTTCCCGTCAGAACGCCCTGCGACCGGTCAGAACCCTCTTCTTCCCGTCAGAACGCCCTGCGACCGGTCAGCACCCTCTCCTTCCCGTCAGAACGCCCTGCGACTGGTCAGCACCCTCTCCTTCCCGTCAGAACGCCCTCCGACCGGTCAGCACCCTCTCCTTCCCGTCAGAACGCCCTCCGACCGGTCAGAATGCTCTCCTTCCCGTCAGAGCGCCCTGCGACCGGTCAGAACCCTCTTCTTCCCGTCAGAACGCCCTCCGACCGGTCAGAACCCTCTCCTTCCCGTCAGAACGCCCTGCGACCGGTCAGCACCCTCTCCTTCCCGTCAGAGCGCCCTGCGACCGGTCAGAACCCTCTTCTTCCCGTCAGAACGCCCACCGACCGGTCAGAACCCTCTCCTTCCCGTCAGAGCGCCCTGCGACCGGTCAGAACTCTCTCCTTCCCGTCAGAACGCCCTGCGACCGGTCAGCACCCTCTCCTTCCCGTCAGAACGCCCTGCCAACGGTCAGCACCCTCTCCTTCCCGTCAGAACGCCCTGCGACCGGTCAGAACCCTCTCCTTCCCATCAGAACGCCCTGCGACCGGTCAGAACCCTCTCCTTCCCGTCAGAACGCCCTGCAACCGGTCAGCACCCTCTCCTTCCCGTCAGAACGCCCTGCCAACGGTCAGAACCCTCTCCTTCCCGTCAGAACGCCCTGCCAACGGTCAGAACCCTCTCCTTCCCGTCAGAACGCCCTGCAACCGGTCAGCACCCTCTCCTTCCCGTCAGAACGCCCTGCCAACGGTCAGAACCCTCTCCTTCCCGTCAGAACGCCCTGCGACCGGTCAGCACCCTCTCCTTCCCGTCAGAACGCCCTGCGACCGGTCAGAACCCTCTCCTTCCCGTCAGAACGCCCTGCGACCGGTCAGCACCCTCTCCTTCCCGTCAGAACGCCCTGCGACCGGTCAGCACCCTCTCCTTCCCGTCAGAACGCCCTGCCAACGGTCAGAACCCTCTCCTTCCCGTCAGAACGCCCTGCGACCGGTCAGCACCCTCTCCTTCCCGTCAGAACGCCCTCCGACCGGTCAAGAACGCCCTGCGACCGGTCAGCACCCTCTCCTTCCCGTCAGAACGCCCTGCGACCGGTCAGAACCCTCTTCTTCCCGTCAGAACGCCCTGCGACCGGTCAGCACCCTCTCCTTCCCGTCAGAACGCCCTGCGACCAGTCAGAACCCTCTCCTTCCCGTCAGAACGCCCTGCGACCGGTCAGCACCCTCTCCTTCCCGTCAGAACGCCCTGCGACCAGTCAGAACTCTCTCCTTCCCGTCAGAACGCCCTGCGACCGGTCAAGAACGCCCTGCGACCAGTCAGAACCCTCTCCTTCCTGTCAGAACGCCCTGCGACCGGTCAGCACCCTCTCCTTCCCGTCAGAACGCCCTGCGACCAGTCAGAACTCTCTCCTTCCCGTCAGAACGCCCTGCGACCGGTCAGCACCCTCTCCTTCCCGTCAGAACGCCCTGCGACCAGTCAGAACCCTCTCCTTCCCGTCAGAACGCCCTGCGACCGGTCAGAACTCTCTCCTTCCCGTCAGAACGCCCTGCGACCGGTCAAGAACGCCCTGCGACCAGTCAGAACCCTCTCCTTCCTGTCAGAACGCCCTGCGACCAGTCAGAACCCTCTCCTTCCCGTCAGAACGCCCTGCGACCGGTCAGAACCCTCTCCTTCCCGTCAGAACGCCCTGCGACCGGTCAGAACCCTCTCCTTCCCGTCAGAACGCCCTCCGACCGGTCAGAACCCTCTCCTTCCCGTCAGAACGCCCTCCGACCGGTCAGCACCCTCTCCTTCCCGTCAGAACGCCCTGCGACCGGTCAGAACCCTCTCCTTCCCGTCAGAACGCCCTGCGGCCGGTCAGCACCCTCTCCTTCCCGTCAGAACGCCCTGCCAACGGTCAGAACCCTCTTCTTCCCGTCAGAACGCCCTCCGACCGGTCAGAACCCTCTCCTTCCCGTCAGAACGCCCTCCGACCGGTCAGAACCCTCTCCTTCCCGTCAGAACGCCCTGCGACCGGTCAGAACCCTCTTCTTCCCGTCAGAACGCCCTCCGACCGGTCAGCACCCTCTCCTTCCCGTCAGAACGCCCTGCGACCGGTCAGAACTCTCTCCTTCCCGTCAGAACGCCCTGCGACCGGTCAGAACTCTCTCCTTCCCGTCAGAACGCCCTGCCAACGGTCAGCACCCTCTCCTTCCCGTCAGAACGCCCTGCGGCCGGTCAGAACCCTCTTCTTCCCGTCAGAACGCCCTGCGACCGGTCAGCACCCTCTCCTTCCCGTCAGAACGCCCTGCGACCGGTCAGAATGCTCTCCTTCCCGTCAGAACGCCCTGCGACCGGTCAGAACCCTCTCCTTCCCGTCAGAACGCCCTGCCAACGGTCAGCACCCTCTCCTTCCCGTCAGAACGCCCTGCGGCCGGTCAGAACCCTCTTCTTCCCGTCAGAACGCCCTGCGACCGGTCAGCACCCTCTCCTTCCCGTCAGAACGCCCTGCGACCGGTCAGAATGCTCTCCTTCCCGTCAGAACGCCCTGCGACCGGTCAGCACCCTCTCCTTCCCGTCAGAACGCCCTGCGGCCGGTCAGAACCCTCTTCTTCCCGTCAGAACGCCCTCCGACCGGTCAGAACTCTCTCCTTCCCGTCAGAACGCCCTGCGGCCGGTCAGAACCCTCTTCTTCCCGTCAGAACGCCCTCCGACCGGTCAGCACCCTCTCCTTCCCGTCAGAACGCCCTGCGGCCGGTCAGAACTCTCTCCTTCCCGTCAGAACGCCCTGCGACCGGTCAGCACCCTCTCCTTCCCGTCAGAACGCCCTCCGACCGGTCAGAATGTCCTCCGGCTGGTCAAGAACGCCCTCTGACCCAACAGAACACTGTCCGACCCGAATGCTCTCCGGCAGGTCAGAAACTTGTAAGAGTTTTTTTTTTGTCATTACCTAGTCTCAAACTCCTAATGAAACAGAGCATCTGGCTTGCCTTCTTCATGATGGCATTAATATGTTGGGCTGAGGATAGATCCTCCCCGATGCTAACGTTCAGGAACTAGAAGTTCATTGCCTTTCGATAAGATCTGGTGTGTTTCCCAGCCCACAATCAAACCTTGCTCTCGCTGACTGAGTGCAAGATCACTCAACCAGCTGACTTATCTCACTTGCGACAGAAGGAATTACTATAGTCTGGCATTAATACCTACACTATAAACTCCGCTCCAGGATGTATGCATAATATCAATTACCGTGTTCCATTTTTTAACTCACACCTGTGTATAATAGGTGTTATGTCACCTTTTTAAAATGGCACTACCAAGGATGTGCAGCAGCTTACTGGAAAGGAATTTTATTAAAAACATTGTTAATGACACTTTTTTTGAAGTAAATTGTGGTAAACTGTCACCGCAAGCAATGAAGAGGCGAGCGAACCCGAGGGATGTGCGCTGCAAAATTGGCACCCCTGGAGTTGGAGCCACGCTGGTTGGAGTGAACGATTCCGAGGGGAAAAGACAGCACGGAGGCATTCCGATGCCCATCCAGCTGGCCCGGGTGCGAGGGCGGATTGTTGTCAGGGCCGAGCCGATATGGAGAGGTCGAGAGCAGCTTCTTCGACAGCGAATCCCTGGGTGGTGTGTTCTAGGTCCAGAGCCATTTGCCACAGCAAGCCCCGGGTTCTAATGCGAGGTACAATATGCTGTTTGGACAGTCTTAATGTTGGCCTAGATTAGTGGTCGCCAACCCGTCGATCGCAATCGGCTGGTCGATCTTTGAGACTTCCCCAGCAGATCCCAAAAAAACATGAAAAGTAAATACACACACACTGTTGAGAGATTGTTTCCGGGTTGCGGGGTTTTAGTTCCGTTCTTTCTGCCCAGTGCGCATGCGTGTAGCTCCCGTGCACTACACAGTGTACTTCAGTGGTCCCCACCCACCGGGCCGCGAGGAAACGATATGAGTCAGCTGCACCTCTCCTCATTCCCTGTCACACCCACTGTTGAACTTGAATACGCGCGAGGTCATCAGTCGCCTGAACCCACTGATACCCTCGCGCCAGGGATGACTGGCGGCCTCGGGCGGCCAGGCAGGAAATGCCATCGCTACTGGCCTGGAGCGCGGACAGATAAACCTGTTTATCTCTAAACTTGTTTACCACACCGAATGTCCGTGGGGAAGCTGGTGCTAAAGTATTCACAGACGATCTAATTCGGGCTCAGGATTCTGTAAGTAGCAGAGCAGCTACCGCGCTGTGATCTACTGAAACCAACTTTTGTCGGCCGATAGATCCTACGGGGGGCCGGGCACATCCTGTCGCATTCGTCACTCAGTTGGTCACTCTCTCCGGACTGTGACCGCCACAGCCCCAGCACGGGGCACTCTGGTCCTGACCTTGTCCTCTCACCCCACCCACGACCAGCTGCACCTGGCCAAGATGGCTGGTGGTGGGCGGGCAGAGGATGGAGCTCAGACCCGGAGGTTGTCTAATGAGGCGGTGAAGCCCTCAAAACTGCTTCAGTACCTTGAGTCCAAGCACCCTGCACTTAAAGACAAACCCTTTGAGTTTTTTGAGCGGAAAAAACGTGAGCAAGCGGGACAGAGGCTAAGTGCCGAGAGCCATGAAAACTAAGTTGTGGAATAGACTGGACATAAGGAAGCTGCTTCGAGTATCGCTGTATTCTGGTCTGTTTAACACCTCCTCCCCACTCCATTCCGCAAGAATATTGTCAATATTAAACCGGTCCGCGGTGCAAAAAGGATGGGTACCCCTGGTGTTTATATATTATTTCTACTTCCGGGTTGTGGGGCTTTACTTCCGGTCTTTTCTGCCCCAGTGCGCATGTGTGTAACTAATCGATCTGGGATCGATCTTGCCTTTCATTATGGCCGAAGTAGGGGATCTTGGGCTTCAAATGGTTGGTGACCACTAGCCTAGATAGACTGGAAGCCAGGCTGTCAGGTGAGGTTGGATTGCTCTGGGTGCTGAGCCGATTTGGAGAGTTGAGAACAGCTTCTCCAGCTACAAAACCTATTCCCAGAGCAATTCACCATGGTGGGGCCAGGTCCTAGTGTGAGGTTCAGACAATTTAAACACCAACCCAGGTAATCTGGGGGCTCCCCTATCACAGCAGAGGCTGTGGGACTGCCCCTGACTGCTGTGCTTCGTGCCTGTGAACCTTGCAGCGATTTGCCCCACTATATGTGCTTGGAAGTGGGTACAGAGGAGATGTCAGGGGTAAGTCTTTTTATGCAGAGAGTGGTGAGTGCGTGGAATGGGCTGCCGGTGGCAGTGGTGGAGGCAGAAACGATAGGGTCTTTTAAGAAACTTCTAGATGGCTACGTGGAGCTTAGGAAAATAGAAGGCTATGGGTAAAGCCTAGGTAGCTCTAAGGTAGCGACATGTTTGACACAGCTTTGTGGGCCAAAGGACCTGTATTGTGCTGTATGTTTACTATGTTTCTATTACAATGAACTGAATACTGAAGGTTTGGGCCTACTCCAGGCTGCTCTTGGGATTTGGATCTAAGGACTCAAATTGGTTCTGAATGCTGTTGTTGCTTCGACTGTTCACATGATTCGTTTTGTGTTTTGTTTTCCTCTTTCTCTGTGGGTGCGGGGGCCTTAATTTGGCTCTTCAAGGTTCCTTGCTTTGTGACTGCCTGTAAGCAAACAAATCTCAAGTTGTATAACTTATGTATTCTTTAATAATAAACGCACTTTGAATTGAATAGTACCACAGCACCAGCACAGTGATGTCTGCACACCTAAGGCAGACCTCCTTCATAATAATGTCTTGTATTGAATCATCCATACCAAATTCCTACCCAATCATATCTGTACAATATGAGGTGAAGAGGTGAAGAAGGAATGTAAGGGGAAAGCACTTGGTATGAACATTGAATTCTCCAACTTCTGGTAATTCCCTCCCTCTCCCTTCCACCATCCCACTTTCACTCTGCCTCCTCTTCCAGCTGCCTATCACCTCTCTCATGATTCTGCCTTCTTCTACTACACATAGTGCTTTCCCCTTACATTCCTTCCTCACCTTTCCTGCCTATCCCCTTCCTGCTTCCCCTCCTCCACCCCTTGATCTGATTGGTTTTCCACCCTCCCCCCCACCTTCTTTATGGGGCTCCTGCCCCCTCCTTCTTCAGTCCTGACGAAGGGTCTCGGCCCGAAACGTCGACTGCTCATTTCAATGGATGCTGCCCGACCTGCTGAGTTCATCCAGCTTTTGTACGTGTTGATTTAACCACAGCATCTGCAGTGTACTTTGTGCTTAAGATGTATCATCACAGTCCCTAATCGCTTCTGAGTAATCCCATCTGTCCTCAATACTATCCGACATTATCCCCTATATAATACCATCTGTAGACCTGGCATGAATTGTGCCAATGACCTAATGACGGCAATCAGTTAGATGCAATATGCAGGAAACCACCTGCATGCCTCACACACACATCACTAGTAGCATTTGTACAATATCTCCAGTATTAAGCTGGAGCATTTGTACATTTGCAGAACAATATTGGTGGAGTGCCAGCAGGTTCGTGCTAAATCACCAGTGCAGTCCACATGTTACAAGGATCCTGTTAGACCCAAATAATATGATTGAGGCTACTAAAGGGTTAGTTGGAGCGAATGAGCAGGCCGTTGATAAGCTGACAGATGTTTCGTTCCAATCTAAGCACCTGGCAGCAGTCTGCAAGGGTCAAACTTCAACACTGCGATGTTGTAAAGAGTTTGTGCTCTAACCTTGACTTGTGTGCAAGTAAAGCAGCAGACAGAAGGTTTTCTTTGGTTGGGCTTGTTATTTTCACTCCTAATGTGGAAGTAAAACTCGGGAGAATGGGAAAATTATATTTCTGCTTCATAGCAACAATTGTGTGTGGATTGATGTTTTATATAAAGAAATCTCTCTTGTAAGTGAAATGGTACTTGAGTTATTTGTAGGATAGAGTACGATATTTTGTAACGTGGTGTGTCCCTCTGAGTCCCCCCGTATTAGCCTTTCACTTGTTTTGATATAACAGACTGATTTCTGTCAACTTTTGTAGTCTTATCGGCCTTGTTAACAAGTGAGGAACCAAGAGAGAAGGGTCCCCAGTAAGTGAGCAGCAAACCAGCTCCCTGATGGTTGTGTAGCTTCAGCTCTGCTCCTGAAATAGATTTTCAGACTATCGTAGCACAAAATGGTGGTGCCAGATATGGCAATGTTTGACTGTAAAATACTGCAGAGAGATATTAGGCTCAACAATGCTCAGTAGAGCATTAAAGTTGTCCTCCTGAACCGCTGAAGGCTGCTATTAAACTCAAATGGGTCCACAAAGGCTTTATGAGGATGATAACGATATCGGGGGGGGGGGGGGTGGGCTTTAACCGTAAGGAAATGATGGAGCAGCTGGGACTGGAGTGTAGGAGGCTGAGATGTGACATTAGAAATTTATAACATCATGAGGGGTATTAATTTGGTGATTGGTCAGCATTTTTTCCCCAGGGTAGGGGAGTCCAAACCAGGTTTAAATTGAGAACAGGGAGATCTATAAGGGAGCTGAGGGGCACCCTTTTCACACGGAGGCTGTTGAGTATTTGGGACGAGCACCCTGAGGAGCTGGGAGAGGTAGATACAAGTATGAAGTCTAAAGGTTATTTGGATAGGAAAGTTTTAGAAGGATATGGGCCAAAGTCGAACAAATGGGCGGACTCAGGCAACTTGGCTAGCACAGATGAGTTGGGCTGAAGGGCCTGGTAGGGCACTCAAAAGCTGTACCCACTAACTAGTGGGAGTGTTTAGGGACATCTTCAACCTCTCTGCTACAGTGGGAGATTCCCACCTGCTTCAGAAGAGCAACAATTGTACCAGTGTCCAAGAAGAGTAGGGTGAGCTGACTCGATGACTACCACCCAGCTGCACTCAGAGCTACTGTGATGAACTGCTTTGAGAGGTTGGCCACGGCCAGAATCTACTTCTGCCTAATCAAGGACTTGGCCTACTGCGCAATAGGTCCCTGTCGCTGCAATAGGTCTGCAGTGGATCCAGTCTTCCTGGCTTGATAATGACAATACCTACAGAAGGCCGCTGTTTATTGAGTACAGCTCAGCGTTCAACATCATCTTCCCCTCAGTACAAATTAACAAGCTCCAATACCTGGGCCTCTGTACCTTCCTCTGCAGCCATTTACTTCTTTGGGAGACCACAGTCTGTGCGAACCAGAGCTAACAACTTCTTACTGACAAACAACATCAGTGCACCTGAAGGATGCCTGCTTAGCCCACTGCTGTACTCTCTCTACACCCAGGACTGTGTGGCTAGGCACAGCTCAAGTGTGATCTATAAACTTGCTGATGACATGACTATTGTTGGCAGAATTTCAAGTGGTGACAAGGAGGCATATAGGAGTGATAGATCAGCTGGTTGAGTGGTGTTGCAATAACAACCTTGCACTCAAAGTCAGCAAGACCAAGGAATTGATGGTGGACTCCAGGAAGGGGAAGTTGAGGGAATGCACTTCAGTCCTCATCGAGGGATCAGCAGTGCAAAGGGTGAGCCGTTTCAAATTCCTGGGTGTCAACAGTGCTGAAAATCTATCCTGGGCCCAACATATTGATGCAATTGATGCCAGTGGCAATATTTCATCAGGTGTTTGAGGAAACTTGGTCTGTCACCACAGCCTCTTGCAAATTTCTACAGATGTACAACTAACTGGTTCTATGTTAGATGTGCAACTAACCATTCTGTTTACATCACCATCTGATATGGAGGGGCCATTGCATAGGACTGAAAAAAAACTACAGAGATTTACATACTCAGCCAATACCCTCATGGGCA
This sequence comes from Hypanus sabinus, assembly GCF_030144855.1. Classification (NCBI taxonomy): domain Eukaryota; kingdom Metazoa; phylum Chordata; class Chondrichthyes; order Myliobatiformes; family Dasyatidae; genus Hypanus; species Hypanus sabinus. The sequence goes on from NC_082720.1 coordinate 18,281,648, forward strand.
CTAGCCTCCCCAGCATCGAGGACATCTTCAAAAGTCAATGCCTCAGAAAAACCTCATCTATCAGCCAGGACATGTCCTCTTCTCATTGCTACCATCAAGGAGGAGGTACAGAAGCCTGAAGACACACACTCAATGTTTTAGCAACAGCTTCTTTCCCACCACCATCAGATTTCTGAATGGTCAGTGAGCCCATGTACACTACATTTTTTTCTTTATTTAAAAAAATTTTTGTACTATTTATTTTATTAAAAATATACATTTCTTATTGGAATTGATAGTTAAATTTGTACGTATTGCAATGTACTGCTGTGCAAAGACAGCAAATTTCACAATGTATGCAACGATCTTAAACCTGATTGTGATTCGATTCCATGCTGTGTAACGACGAGCCCGTGGTATTGTAGGAAAGATACTGGCATGGATAGAGCATTGGCTGATTGGGTGGAGGAGGCAAAGGCAGCCTTCTCTGGTTGGCTGCCGAAGACTAGTGGTGTTCCCAAGGGGTCTGTATTGGGACCTCTTCTTTTTATGTTACATGTCAATAATTTGAATGACAGAATTGATGGCTTTGAGGCCAAGTTTGCAGATGATATGAAGATAGGCGGAGGGGCAGGTAGTTGTGAGGAAGCAGTGAGTCTGCAGGAGGACTTGGACAGGTTAGGAGAATGGGCAAAGAGGTGGCAGATGGAATATTGTGTTGGGAAGTGTGTGGCCATACATCTTGGTAGAAGGAACAAAAGTGTTGACTATTTTCTAAACAGGCAGAAAATTTAAAAAATTGAGTTGCAAAGAGTCTTGGGAGTCCTCATGCAGGATTCCCTGAAAGTTGACTTGCAAGTTGAGTCTGTAGTGAGGAAGGCAAATTCATTTTGAGAGGACTAGAATACAAAAGCAAGGATTTAATACGGCGGCTTTATAAGGCACTTGGACTATAGTGAGCAGTTTTGGGGCCCTTTTCTAAGAAAGGATATGCTGATCTTCGGGAAGGTTTGGAGGAGATATAAAGGATTCTAGGAATGAAAGGGTTATCATATGAGGAGTGGTTGATGGCTCTGGGCCTGTATTCGCTGGAATTTAGAAGAATTAACCTATCAAATGTTGAAAAGTAGATAGAGTATATATGGCGAGGATGTTTCCTATAGTGGGGGAGTCTAGGACCTGACAGCGCAGCCTCAGAATAGAGGGACGTCCATTTAAAACAGAGATGAGGAAGAACTCCTTTAGCCAGAAGATAGTAAATCAGTGGAATTCGTTACCACAGACAGCTGTGGAAGCCTGGTCATTGGGTGTACTTAAGGCAAAGGTTGATAGGTTCTTGATTAGTCAGGGCATGAGAGGTCATTGGGAGAAGGCAGGAGAATGGGATTGAGAGGGATAATGGATCAGCCATGATGGAATGGCGGAGCAGACTCAATGGGCCAAATGGCCTAACTCTGCTCCTGTCTCTTATGGTCTTGTGGTCTGCAATCCCTCAATCAGACTACTGCACTTTCAGTAGTCCATTGCGTATAAAAATTGCCTGAAGCTCCCAATTAAATTTCAGCCTATTACTGATTCTCAAGGCTTGATTATTCTGCGCATTACCCACTTGAAATCCTTGATCAGATTTCATTCTATGACTTGCTTCCCAGGTTTCCATTACACTAGTGTTTCCAGTGTTTATTTTTATTTTTATTTGGAATGTAAAATTTTGAATTGTATATATTCATCATAGCTCCCCTAAAACATTTTTACGGTATTTTGATTATTCTTTTAAAATTGCTTTCAACACGTGTCAGGTGCTGTCAAGGCCAATACTCATTGTTGATTGTCCAGAGAAGGAAGTCTTGGTCTTCCTTTGGAATTGTTGCAATATATTTGCTTACAGCTACTAGCTGGATTATTTCAAGTCATGGTGTCATACAGCATGGAAACAGGGCCTTCGGCCTAACTGGTCGATGCTAGCCAATGTTCCCATTTGTCCATATTCCTGAACCTTTTCTATCCATGCACCAGTCAATTTAGTGTATCAGGGAATAATGTGGACTTGGTGGAACTTCGAAGAAATAATGTTATGTGATCTGCAAACTTTGAGAATGGCATAGTGGTTCACAGTGCCAGGGGCCCGGGTTCAGGCCTGACCTTGGGTGCTGTTTGTGTGGAGTCTGCACACTCTCCCTGTGACTATGTGGGTTTTCTCCAGATGAAAAGATTTCTTTGCACATTCCAGAGACTTGTAGGTTGGTAAATTAATTGGCCGTTGTGGAGGCGACTGGTGGAATCTGGGAATAGCTGATGGGAATATGGGGATAATAAAAATGGAACTAATGTATACTGTTCTTTTATTATGTGCTGTGTCGTATGATGTGGGCAATCATGGTCTTTCCATGATGTGATTGTTTTTGGCAATTTTTTCTGCAGAATTGGTTTGCCACAGCCTTCTTCTGGGCAGTGTCTTTACGGGGTGGATGACCCCCAGCCATTATCAATACTCTTCAGAAATTGTCTACCTGGTGTCAGTGGTCACACAAGCAGGACTTGTGATCTGCTGTAGCTGTTCCCATGGCTTCACATGACCCTGATCAAGGGGGCTAACCAGGTGCTATACCTTGCCCAAGGGTGACCTGCAGGCTAGTGGAGGGAAGGAGTGCCTCACACCTCCTCTGGTAGGGACGTAGTCAGGATGAACTTAGTAAACTGAAGGATGTTTCCTTGATGTACTTTCTATGGCTTTGAATTCCCAATCAGGTGAATCTTTCAAACAAAGTTAGTTTTAAATTGATAGGATAGTTCATACTCAACTAAGTAAGGTTTACAAGCTTCTGGGCTATTGTAGTGTCAAATGAACTGGAGCATCATTGATCAAGAAAATGGATAGTAGCACGACAGTTCTATTAGCATAGCTGTTCTTCATTTCTCCTATGACCTGAGCTCAATCCTGACCTTGGGTATTGAGTTACCAATTTTAAAAAAGTTATTTTAAAATACAGCACAGTAACAAGTCCTTCCAGTCCTTCGAACCCCCACTGCTTAGTTACACGCATGTGACCAGTTGACCTAGTAACTCGCATATCTTTGGAAAGTGGGAACAAAACCATGCTGTCACAGGGAGAACATACAAACTCTTTATGGGCAACGGCAGAATTTAACCTGGGTCTGGAGTTTGAATGTTCCTCCCTTATCTCAAAGCTATTCGAGATGGTAGATTAACTGGTCACTGTAAATTGCACTGGTGTGTAGGTGAGTGGTTGAATCTGGTGGGAGGAGATTAGTGTTGGGTTTAGTATTGGGATTAGTATTCGGTCTGTGTAAATCGGTGTTTGATAGTGGCCATGGACTGGATGGGTAGAAGGTCTGTTTGCTTGCTGTATGACTGTGTGACACCATGACATTCTAGTACAATGGTAGATAAGTCAAGGGGGCAATAGCTGTGCACACTGGTGCGTGTCTAGTGTCATGAGCTCCAGACTTCATTCTATAACCATAGTTACAGTTTGCTGTGGAGGGGAAGTCTAGTGTCTCTAACATCGGGCTAGCAGGCTGGGTAGCTCATTCCAAAAGATGGGGCTGGGTATTTTTTGTGGCAGGGAGAACTCGGCTTAGTGATTCTGAAACAAATAAGCACACCGTTCTGAAGCAGCCTCCTGCGGTCCCTTTTAACAATCACTGGTTTGCCTGCTCAATGTCTGGGTCAACTTGATGGAATGGGAGCTGTGAAGATCACCTTTACTTGCACTGGAAGTTCATGTTTGGGTCCAATAATGGCTTTTATTTTTACATTAATTCATTGTCTGACTCCATCCCCTCTCTCCAACCTACTTCCCAATCCTTACTCGGAGTTTTTTTCAATTCCTACCTCAATTTTACTCTTGGATCCGCTGTTCAGTGAATCCCAGAAATTCTGTTGAGCTCAAGAAACAATTATAAGCAAGTCACTGTGTAAAATAACACCTCAATTCTTAGTCAGAGGAGCTTATTTCCTGTTTCAGGAAGGTACAATGGGCAGCAAAATCATCCAAGCCAACATGGCAAGCACTGGTTCAGAATGTAGAGACCCGCCCCTCCCAATTTATGTCTGAACAATAGGTCCAAAGTTGAAAGTTAAATTTATTATCAAAGTACATATGTTACCATATACAACTCTGAGGTTTATTTCCTTGAAGGCAATCACAGTAAATACAAAAGACACAATAAAATTAGTGAAAGACAACAGGACAGACAAAAACCAATGTACAATTAAAAATCAAGCTGTGTCCATACAAAAATAAATAATAATAAAAAAGTAAAAATAATCAAAAATAAATATTTAAAGACCAAAAAATTAAAGGTCATAAACACATAAAATACCGGGAAACCAAAAACAATCCAACACGTTACAGGCTCCTGCAGCAGTTTAACCCAATCTGATTAAGTACACAGGAACAATCAAATAGCAAGCATTATTCACTAAAATCTAGCTTTAAAATACAATCTCATAAAAGACACCTTACCTTACTATGAATAGAAGCCTGATCCAGTTTAGAGTCAGCCTCCTACAAATTATATTACAACCAATCCATTATTATGATAGGACAATCCATAATAGCTGTCTGCATATAATATTACAGGATAAACAAGCAAGGACAACTTACTTAATAGATGTACTGTTATCATTCCAAATGCACATGGCATATAGAAATCAATAGGTGAAAAACACCAGAAATATGCTGAATTAAAAGAGGAAATTGAAAGACGATGGAACAAGTACAGGGTGTACATTGTCCCATTAGTAATATCATCCCACAGTCACTACAGAATAGCATTCAACAGTTACAGCTATACAGCAATAACTCTGTAAATCTCCAGGAAGCCACAATGCTAAACACCACTAGCATAGTCCAGAAGTTCCTAGCAGGACTGAAGGGTTTCAGCTCGAAAAATTGACTGTACATTTTTCCATAGATGCTGCCTGGCCTGCTGAGCTCCTCCAGCATTTTGTGTGTGTTGCTCGGATTTGCAGCATCTGCAGATTTTCTCTTGTTTGTGGGGACACACCTGATCCAATTTTAGAGTCAGGGTCCTCCAAATGATATTACAACAGATCCATTGTTACTGATAGGATAATGCGTAATAACCATCCGAATGTAATATTACAGGATAAACAAGCAAGAACAACTTAAGTAGAACATAGAAATCTACAGCATGTTATAGGCCCTTCGGCCCACAATGTTGTGCTGACTATGTAACCTGCTTTAGAAACTGCCTAGCATTTCCCTACTGCATATTTTCTGAGTTCCATGTACCTATCTAGGAGGCTTTTAAAATACCCTATTGTATCTGCTTCCTCCACTGCCGCCAACAGCCCATTCCACGCATCCACCACTCTCTGTTTGAAAAACCTATCCCTGACATCCCCTCAGTACCTATTTCCAAGCACCTTAAAATTATACCCACTTGTGTTAGCCATTTCAGCCTTGGGAAAAAGCCTTTGGCTATCCGCACAAAAAATACCTCTCATCATCTTGTACACCTCTATCAGGTCACCTCTCATCCTCTGTCCTTCCAAGGAGAAAAAGACCTATTCTCATAAGACATGCTCCCCAATCCAGGCAATATCCTTGTAAATCTCCTCACCCTTTCTATGGCTTCCACATCCTTCCTGTAAGGTGACCAGAACTGAGCACAGTACTCCAAGCGGGGTCTGACCAAGATTGTATATAGCTCAAGGCTCTTGAACTCAATCCCATGGTTGATGAATGCCAACCCACCATACGCCTTCTTAACAACACTGTCAATCTGCGCAGCAGCTTTTAGTGTCCTATGGACATGGACCCCAAGATCTCTCAGATCCTCCACACTGCCAAGAGTCTTACCATTAATACTATATTCTGTCTTCAAATTTGACCTCCCTAAATGAACTACTTCACACTTACCTGAGTTGAACTCCATCTGCCACTTCTCAGCCCAGATCTGCACCCTATTGATGTCCCGCTGTAACGTCTGACAACCCTCCACACTGTCCACAACACCTCCAATTTTTCTTTCATCAGCAAACTTACGAACCCACCCTTCTACAGTTGGCCCTTCTTATCCGCGAATTCCGCATACGCGAATTCAACCAAACGCGAATGCTAAAACCTGGAAGTGCTTTTCCAGCACTTGTTGTCTGAGCATGTACAAACTTTTTTTCTTGTCACTATTCCCTAAACAATGCAGTATAACAACCATTTTACATAGCATTTACATTGTATTAGATATTATAAGTAATCTAGAGATGATTTAAAGTATACGGGAGGGTGTGCGTGGGTTATCGTGGATCGGGATCGAAAAAAATCATATGTTCTCTTACTAAGTAAGTTGGAGCAGGTACATCCAGTTTTATTTAGCATCAGTTAGTCAAACGTTTGTCTTAGTACATAGTATATAATTTACCTTTCTATGCATATAAAACACGTAAGAATGTATGTTTCAGCGCCGGGCTCCAGTTCGATCCAGTCACAGACCGCTCCTGCGTGTGCTCTCCGTCGTGCTGGGTTGATGTGGAGGATGAAAAACCCAAAACCCCAAAACCCAATAATTAAACCACTGTGTTGCTTAATAATTATAGCTTTCATCGGGGCAGGGCCTTTCTCACTTTATCCTTTAAAATTGTTCCAATCGTTGACCGACTGTAGCCTAACGCTTTTCCAATGACCGATGGCGTTTCACCTCTTTCCGATCGCTTTACCATTTCCACTTTATTTTCAATCGTGATTGTGATTATTTTTGGGAACAGAAACACTGTGGATTCAGATCTCTGACACCAGGTTCTAACATCCACAACACTGAGATAGGCTAAGTAAGGTCTTTGGTTCCGCTGGGTCCTAAGGTTCACTGCATTGAGACAGGTTGAATAAGGGAATTGAGCATCCGCAAGGGGTCCCGGAACCAATCCCTCGCAGATATGGAGAGCCGACTGTACTTCTTCATCCAGGTCTTTTATAAAAGTCGTAAAGAGGAGGGGTCCCAGAACAGATCCCTGCAGAACACCACTGGTCACCGACCCCCATGAAGAATATGAACCATCTACAACCACTCTTTGCCTTTCGTGGGCAAGCCAGTTCATGGGATCTCCTTGGCCCCCATGCCTCCTTACTTTCTGAAGGAGCCTTTCATGGGAAAACTTATCAAGTGCCTAGTGAAATCCATATACACTGCATCGACTGCTCTACATTCATTAATGTGTTTTGTTCTATCCTCAAGGAATTCAAACAGGCTCGTAAGACATGAGCTGCCCTTGACAAAGCCATGCTGACTATCCCTAATCAGATTATGTTTCTCCAAATGCTCATAAATACTGCCTCTCAGCATCATTTCCAACAACTTGCCCACCACTGAAGTCAGAGTTACTGATCTTTAATTTCCAGGATCTGTTTCCCTATCTGCTCCTTGATATCCCTGTTACTATTGGGTGGCATATAAAAAACACCCAGTAAAGTTATTGACCCCTTCCTGTTCCTAACCTCCACCCACAGAGACTCTGTAGACAATCTCTCCATGACGTCCACCTTTTCTGCAGCAATGACTTTATCTCTGATCAACAGTGCCACGCCTCCACCTCTTTTGCCTCCCTCCCTGTCGTTTTTGAAACATCTAAAACCTGACACTTGAAGTAACTATTCCTGTCCCTGAGCCATCCAAGTCTCTGTAATGGCCACCACATCATATCTCCAAGTACTGATCCACAGTTGAAGCTCATCCGCTTTGTTCACAACACTCCTTGCTTTAAAATAAACACATCTCAAATCTTCGATCTGAGCGTGTCCCTTCTCTATCACCTGCCTGTCCTCCCTCTGTCACTGTCTACAAGCTTTCTCTATTTGTGAGCCAACCTCCTCTTCCCCAGTCTCTTCAGTTCGGTTCCCATCCACAACAATTCTCGTTTAAATTCTCCCTAGTAGCCTTAGCAAACCTCCCCGCCAGGATATTGGTTTCCCTGGGATTCAAGTGTAAACCATTCTTTTTATACAGGTCACACCTGCCCCAAAAGAGATCCCAGTGATCCAGAAATCTGAATCCTGCCCCCATTGGAATCCCTCAGCCATGCATTTATCCTCCACCTCATTCTATTCCTATCAAATATGAATGCAGATGGTAGGTCAAATATGATGGCAGAATATAGCATTAATGGTAAGACTCTTGGCAGTATGGAGGATCAGAGGGATTTTGGGGTCCGAGTCCATAGGACACTCAAAGCTGCTACGCAGGTTGACTTTGTGGTAAAGAGGGCATACGGTGCATTGGCCATCAATCGTGGGATTAAGTTTAAGAGCTGAGAGGTAATGTTGCAGCTATATAGGACCCTGGTCCAACCCCACTTGGAGTACTGTGCTCAGTTCTGGTCACCTCACTACAGGAAGGATGTGGAAACCATAGAAAGGGTGCAGAGGAGATTTACAAGGATGTTGCCTGGATTGGGGAGCATACCTTATGAGAATAGGTTGAGTGAACTTGGCCTTTTCTCCTTGGAGTGAAGGAGGATGAGAGGTGACCTGATAGAGGTGTATAAGATGATGAGAGGCGTTGATCATGTGGATAGTCAGAGGCTTTTCCCCAGGGCTGAAATGGCTAGCATGAGAGGGCATAGTTTTAAGGTGCTTGGAATTGGGTACAGAGGAAATGTCGGCTAAGTTTTTTTATGCATAGGGTGGGAATGCATGGAGGTGGAAACGATAGGGTCTCTTAAGAGACTCACGGGTGGCTATATGGAGCTTAGAAAAATAGAGGGCTATGGGTAAAGCCTCGGTAGTTCTAAGGTAAGGACGTGTTCGGCACAGCTTTGTGGGCTGAAGGGCCTGTATTGTGCTGTAGGTTTTCTATGTTTCTAAGTCATCCCCACAATTGCCAAGGTCTTTTCCCCTGGTGAATACTGAAGCAAAATGCTCATTAAGTACCTCCACTGCCTCCTCCTCTGACTCCATGCACACGTTTCCACTATCGCACCCGACAGATCCTGTTCTCACACGGTTCATCCTCTTGCTCTTCACATACCTGTAGAATGCCTTGGGGTTTTCCTTAATTTTGCTGACCAAGGCCATCTCATGACCCTTCTGGCTTCCTTGATTCCATTCTTAAGCTCCTTCCTAGCAACCTTGTAATTTTCTAGGGCTCTAACAGTATCTAGTTTCTTGAACCTTTTGTAAGCTTTTCTTTTCTTCTTAGCTAGATTTTCTACATCCTTTGTACACCATGGTTCTTTAACCCTACCGTCCTTTCCCTGCCTCAATGGAACATACCTATGCAGACTCCATGCAAATGTTCCCTGAGCATTTGCCACATTTCTGCCATGCATTTCCCTGAGAACATCTGCTCCCAATTTATGTTCCCAAGTTCCTGCCTAATAGCATCATATTTCTCCCTTCTACAAATAAATGTTTTCCCAAATTGTCTGCTCCTATCCCTCTCGTGTTTTATGGTGAAGACAATAGAGCTGTGATCACTACCACCAAAATGCTCTCCCACCGAGAAATCTGACACCTGACCAGGTTCATTTCCCAATACTGGATCAAGTACTGCCTCTCCTCTAGTTGGGTTATCTACATATTGTGTCAGTAAATCTTCCCAAACACACCTAACAAACTCCACCCCATCTAAACCCCTTGTACAAAGGAGATGCCAATCAATATTAGGAAAATTAAAATCTCCCATCACAACAACCCTATTATTATTGCACTGCTCCAGAATCTGCCTCCCTATCTGCTCCTTGATATCCCTGCTAGTATTGGGGGGGGGGGTCTATAGTAGAGTTATTACCCCTTTCCTGGTTCTGACTTCTACCCATACTAACTCAGTAGACCATCCCTCTATGACTTCCTCCTTTGCTGCAGCCATGACACCATCCCTAATCAGCAATGCCACACCCCCAGCTCTTTTGCCTCCCTCTCTGTTCCTTTTGAAACATCTAAAGCCTGGTACACTCAGCAGCCATTCCTGCTCCAGAGACATCCAAGTCTCTGTAATGACCACAACGTCATAGCTCCACGTACTGATCCATGTTCTAAGCTCATCCATCTTGTTTATGATACTCCTTGCATTAAAATAGACACATCTCAAACCATCAGGCTGAGTGTATCTTTGCTCTAACATCTGCCTATCCTTCCTCCAAGCTGTCTCTCCTTGTGCTCCAACCTCCCCATCCTCTGCATCTTCACTTCGATCCCACCCCGCCCTGCAAATCTAGTTTAAACCCTCCCCAACACTATTAGCAAACCATCCCACCAGGATATTTGTTCCCCTCAGATTCAAGTGCAACCCCTCCTTTTTGTACAGGTCACACCTGCCCCTAAAGAGGTCCCAATGATCCAGAAATATGAATCCCTGCCCCCTGCTCCAATTCCTCAGCCACACATTTATCCTCCACCTCATTCTATTCCTGTACTCACTGTCACATGGCACAGGCAGCAATCCCGAGATTACTACCCTTGAGGTCCTGCTTCTCAGCTTCCTTCCTGACTCCCTGTAGTCTGCTTTCAGGACCTCCTCCCTTTTTCTACCTATGTCATTCATACCGGTATATACCGTGACCTCTGGGTGCTCATCTTCCCATTTCAGGATACCTGATAGATATAGCCATTCCAAACACACATAACTTACAGAAATCAATGAGCAAAAATCATCAGAAACAAGCCGAATTAAAAGAGGAAATTGAAAGACTATGGAACATGAACAGGGTGTACATTGTCCCAATAGTAATATCTACCACTGGTTTTATACCAACGTCACTGCACAATAGCATTAAACAATTAGGCCTACATAGCTGTGTTATGTAAATCTCCAGAAAACCACGATACTAAACTGCATTAGAATATTCCTACAGTTCCCAGCATTTGATGGCACTTGCAAACAACATGGCCAAGGATGACATCCTTTTGACAGTTCACAAAACTCACTTCTTTTCTTCTTCTTTCAAATGTGGTTCTGCTACTGTTGGAGCCTGTGATCTACGTTGTGGTAGTGTGGCCTCACGCTGATTGAGTGATCTGGTGTTCTGCTGCCTTTGAGGAGGCTCGGTGAGGTTTTGAGTGAAGTGTGCAGACTGAAGACCAAGGAGCCTGGGAGACTTACACCGACTCCATTACTTGCTGATCTCACCGGTAAAGCGGAGAGGTAGATTGAAATCAGTGAGGTCGAGAGTGGAAGGCGAGCGGGTGTTCAGTGCCATCTGCCTATGGGTGGCCAATATCATCCCCACCTCGCGCCCGCTGCTCCCAGAGGAAGGTGCTGGAGTGTGAATCGTCCATCTTTCTCTCTCCAGCTAATCCTAGAGGAAGGTGCCGGAGTCTTGGGTCCTGTGCAAGGTTTAATCGATGCAGTTTGTGGTTTGGACTCTGTGATGTGTTTCTGGTTTACAGCTGCTCCTTTTTTGTTGCTATTTTTCTGGCATTTTGATGAGGACAGACTGGCTCCAGATCTGGCAGGTGATGAAGAGCCCAGCACTAGATTGAACTGAGCTGAATAGGCCTGGACTATTTCGATAACTTAGTGGTTTGGTGTTTTATATTCTATTTTCTAGCTTTTATCGTCATTTGCATGATTTGTTCTTTTTTCACTTTGGGAGTGTGATGTTTTTCTTTGAACGGGATCCATGATTTTCTTTGTTTTGTGTTTTGTGGGAAGATGAATCTCGGAGTTGTATACTGCACACATACTTTGATAATAAAAGCATTTTGAATCACTGGATCTTTGAATCGAGAAATGAGTGTGATTAGCTATGCCCATACCTCAGGTTTTACCACCTAGAGCTGAGAAAAATTAAAAATACAACATCAATAAATAAATAAATAGATGAATAAATAACCAATACGTATAGAGAACATGACGGGGCAAGACATTGAAAATGAGTTCATATGTTGGGGGAACAGTTCAGTGATAGGACAAGTGAAGTTGAGTTAAGTTACCCTGTCTGGTTCAAAAACCTGATGGTTGAGGGGTAATAACTGGCGGTGTGGCTCCTAAGGCTCCTGTACCTTCTTCCTGATGGCTGTAATGAGAAGAGAGCATGCCCTTGGTGGTGGAAGTCCCTGATGATGGACGCTACTTTCCTGCGACAGCGCTCCGTGTACATGTGCTTAATGGTGGGGAGGGCTTTATCCGTGATGGACTGGGCCGTATCCACTACTTTTTGTAAGTTTTCCGTTGTTGTAGTGTTTTGGGTGTGAGCTGAGTGTTACTATTGATTGCGTGAGCTAAGGATCATTGATTCAAGGTGTGAAGTGAATGCAAAGATAATTTGGACTTTTTGCTCACTGCCTCTTGAGTTAGCAATGCTGTAACAATACTGCTTAAAGTGAAAAACGCAGCCTTTGTCACAATGGAATCACGTGACTGGTAATACCCCAGATCACAATAATTTGACCAACTGACCAACCACTGTAAGCTGTGGAATTTGCTGGTGAGGGTCATCGACATGTTGACCTATTTACTTTTCATTCACTCAGTCTCTGTGGTGTAACTTGCTGGAAGCTGGTAATAATGAGGAAGGGCAAAGGGACTGTCTGCAATCTCAGTGAAAGAGAAGCAGAATAGCTTTAGCTCAGAGATTGAATGACTGAGAAACAGAGGAAAGAGTGAATTAATAGGCAAATTAAAATTCAAAAGAGAAATAAAGAAAAGGACTAAAAGATTGGTTATGAGAGAGAGAGATAAAATGTTAAATATAAACTATGAAATCTAAGAACGATTCTGTCCTGAAACTTCAGCTCAACGTATCCAATTACAGTTCGATTACAGTTGTCCTCCTGTTACAAAGGCAGCAAAATGTTTAAACATAAGAATTAATTCTGTGCAATTCTAGCAATTTTTTGAAGTTATGGGGAGGCTAAAGCTGGTCTGCTACATGATTTCAGAGTCTGCATCGATCAGTAAATTCATGGTGTTTCAAAACTTGTAACATACCTTTCAATTTGCTGCTCAATTTGAACTTTAATAATGACGTGGATTACGTTTCTGCTTGCAGATTGATATTTTTGATCAATATCCACTTTACAATAACTAATAAGAAATGTGCCATCTGCAACCTATCACATTCTTAATGCAATGCTCAATTTATAACTGAGTAAGCAACAAGCAACTTACACAATGAAAGCAAATATTTAGATGCATTCCATACAATGTTTTAATGAAATTCAATATAATTCATATAATATTCATTTTCAGATTTATAATCAGTGAACATAATATTCACAATTCAGTTTATTATTCATTCATATGACCACCACTTACTGCCCATTCTCAACTGCTCTTACAGAGAGAGTTTCCCTGGGCTAATTCAAGGGGAAAGTTAAGCAACAGGCAAAATGCCAGAGAATTGCCCAGGCTGAGTAAGATGTTATATTTCCTTCCCTAAAGCTCATTAGTAGACCAGATGTCTTTACATTGCAATCCAGTAGGTTCATAGCTACCATTACACTACAGACCCTAGCTTTTTAATTCCAAAGTATATTTAATTAACTCAGCTTCAATTCATCATTTCCTGGGGGATTTGAATTTTGAATTTGGATCATCTGTCTGCCTACATTAATTGAAGTCCATTAACTTACTGCACTCAATAACCAAACCTTCTGATATACAGTCTCCACTATTTAATAGACATTGTGTACAAACTAATTCCACTGTAGAATGGAAAATAATTTGTATAGTTGTGGTGAACTACATGTGCCTGTCTGGACATGCCCCCTGCTGACTGCTCCTGTGGCTCCTCCCACAGACCCCTGTATAAAGGCGATCTGAGGCCTATGCTCTCTCTCAGTCTCCAGGACGTAATATGATGGTCACTCACTCCTGGTTCCTTCTTCCAGTCAATAAAAGACGATATCTCGCCTTACGTCTCAGAGTGAGTTATTGATGGTGCATCAATAGTATAGTATTCAATGAAATAATAATAATGAAATCACAACGTACACAAAATATAACATGCAAATATGCAAACTGTATCACATAATATCAGTGCAGAACAATATTGAATTTACTTATTGTAATATACAATGTGCTACCATTTTCAGACACCATTTGAATTTTACTTAGAGGTCTGGAAGGGCTTCTTGAAAGCCAAGGCAGTCTTACAAATAGTGAAGTCCTGATAATCCGGTGGTGAATGGGCCAAACAAGCTCCTTTTGCAGCCCCTTTCTCAGATTTACAGTCCAATATTTAAAATCCTTTAAACATTAGAAATGAAGCAAATAATCAAGCAACTTTAAACATTATTACAGATTTTAAATAGAAATTTAAATTGAAATGTAATTAATTAAAATTTTAAAGCAAACACGTTAACTACAAATAAAGTATTATCCTTAAATTAGTTCCCTTCAGCTCTCTCAAGTGACTTGGATCCAGCGTTGGATCTAATCTGGTCAGGGTCTGAGAGAAGCTCCCCGGCACAAACATTGCGTAAAACTACTGTCATTTCTCTGCAAACTCTGGGCCAATGTACTGTTTCTGTAACTATTTTGTTTGACCAGTCAGGGTTGTTAGCCCTGAACTGAACCCCTGAACCTGGAGGACCAGTCTGGCCTCTACCCTTTGACCTGTTCGGTGTGGGTGACCTTACCAACAGAAGCATAAAGCCTTGAATCCAGCCAACATAGCTCTCCAGGTCATTGAGGCACACAAGCCTCCAAACCCTTTGGCAAGGTTGTGGTCCTCTAGGAGAAATATTTACACAGCAGGTACATAAATGAAGGGTCTTTATTATAATAGTCCATTGTATTGGCAATATGATTTGCAGTTAATAAACCAATTAAAAAACTGGAGTGCATAGAATATCTTAGGAACGATTGATGAAGGACCTCTTAAGACTACAGAGAGATTTGCAATGTAAGTTACCCAAATTGATTTTACAGTAGCCTGACATTAATAATCACTCAGATGAAAATTGATCCCAAGAGTGAGTTGTTTCAGTTCATTTTCTATATTCTGTATTCACTTGTTCGTTATCAGCTGTGCTAAATGTTACAGTTATTCATAAAACATGTTTTATTCCAGGGTCGGATTTTTTTTAGTCTGTTTTGGTGTTGATATGTTAAAAGCAATTTTTCCCCGTATTCTGAGTAGTCCCACCAGTTGGAGACTATGATAAGTGAGGCACCTATGCAATTCATCACCCTGCTATGGGGATAGATGTATTCCCGTCATCCGGTACCCTCGCTATTAATTAATTATACGGTAAACATATCACTTAAATTAATTGATATTTAAAATTGCAGAAGGGCAAACTGGACAGAAAATTACAGATGGTAATGAAGGTAGTTCCAACTTTGGATATTGGAGCATAGCATAAGATAAAGAATCAGCTATTAAAATCTTCCTTGATGTTTATTTGTGTTGCCATTGAAATCAATAGCAAGCAGCTGATCTGATATTGCCAACGTGTGGTCAGAATTTCTCCTACAGTGCTTGGCCATTTGTGGTGTGAGAACACCACTCAGCTGATTAAAGTACCCACTCCTATTGTTTACTGGAATTAAGAGACCAACGCACAGTAGCACTGCTGGGAAGAGGATGTGAAAGAGGGGATTGGTTCAGAAGTGTGATAGTGATGGAAAAGAAGCTGTTCTTGAATCTGGTTGTCCAGGCTTTCAACCTCCTGTATCCTATCCTAGATGCCAGAATAGAGGAACTTGTAACCTTTGCAACTTTCCTCAAATATTTTCCCTGGAACCGGATGCAAAACAACAATTGGGTGGAACCAGATATATCAAAAAGTCCAAGAAACTGCATGCTTTTTAATTACTTTTCCAACTAGTTCAATTACTTCAGTGAAGCATGCACATCCCTTTCGTATCCACACAGAAATCTCTTATACATTGTGCACTCTACATTACATTGTGTCTTTTCGGAAGCTAGACAATCAACAATCAGCACAGTCTTTCCAAAATTTAACCTTCGTGCATCTCTGTATTAAATTTCTTCTGCTACCCATTCCAGCTGTCCACTTCTGCTTAAGGTCATTTACTCTCCTCTTCACAGTTCACAAAAAGCTGTTGAAAATTGTGCCCTTAATTCATTGTACAAGCTGTTTGTATATATTAAGAAAATGATTTGTTTTAAGTACCAATCTCTATAACACAGCCTTCCATCATTGCTCACTCTATCCTTGTTCTGAGCCAATTTCCTGGCAAAATTAACTGAGATGTATAAAGTTATGAAGAGGCTCGAGAAATTGCGTGAGAGGATCGATGTTCTGTAGAAGTGTGGACATTAACTGAAAAGAATGATGAATTCTAAGACTGGGCACCAGAAAACGGGAATGAATTGAATGGTTTTTTTGGATGGTGCAAACTTAATGAGCTGCAAAGAACTGCTTGCTTCAAAATCTGGAGCTTTCAGTGGGTGGAGGAAAGGCAGGAAAATCTCTAAGAGATCAGCTAGATTAAAAAATGGAACATGTTATTTCAATTGCATTTCCTATTATAAAGTGAGACACTGCATCACTGCTCTGAACAAATTAACCCTATCTACTTTTGTATAAATTAATCCAGACTGACTTGTAAATAAATAACCATTATCTACAAATTAATCTTAATCAACAATCTTTAGCAAATTAATCTAATTCATGACATTGCAGAATTGGTGAATAATTTAATGCAGTTAGCAATGACGAACATACTACAGGTGGCCCCGTTTTTCAAATGTTCGCTTTTCGACAGCTCGCTGTTACAGAAGACCTATATTAGTACCTGTTTTCACGAACCAAAGAGGATTTTCGGTTTTACAAAAAAAAGACGCCTACTTTATATGTGTGTTTACCCCGAGAAAGACTACCATCACCGTGAAACCTTGTACGGGCAGTTGTGTGCGCAAGCGTGTACATGTTGATTTTTTTTCTCCAAATCGATTTTGGCTTCCTGATTCTGATAAGTGAAACTACACTGTACATACAATATTTCTACTTTACATAGGCTGTGTATTTATCATATCATTCCTGCTTTTACTATATGTTCGTGTTATTTTAGGTTTTATGTGCTATTTGGTATGATTTGGTAGGTTATTTTTGGGTCTGGGAGCGCTCAAAAATTTTTCCCATTTAAATTAATGGTAATTGCTTCTTTGATTTATGACATTTCGGTTTAGGAATGGTTTCATAGGAACTCTCTACATTCGGATAGTGGGGGAAACCTGTCATCATAATTAGCATTCATAAATTAATTAATTGTGCCAGTTGTCTCTCCAGAATAAATTATCCATGGCCTTAGTTGTTAATAAATTATCTCAGGCAGCAACATAATTCCAAATTAGAATTTAAAATTGATCTGCAAAGACAGTTGGAAGAAATTTCCAATTCTCCTCTATTTCTAATTTTTCTAAAGCTTTCCACATTCTTTCCAGTTTATCTGAACACCAATTTCAAGATTTAAAAGTTCTTTCTTGTTGTGTCTGAGCATAACTGATTATTTAAAGTTTAGAATAAATTTATTACTGAAGTACGTTATGTCACCATATACTACCTTGAGATTCATTTTCTTACAGGCATTCAGAGTAGACAGAGAAATTCAATAGAATCAATGAAAAACTACACATAAAGACTGACAACCAACCAATATGCAAATACAATCAATAAACAAATAAACAACTAAGAAGATGAGTGTAGAATCCTTGAGAGTGAGAGGTTATGGAATCATTTTGGTGTTGATGTGAGTGAGGTTATCCTCACTTGTGGCTGATGGTTGAAGGGTAGTAACTGTTATAAGACCCAGCTCTAAACTCACATGACTAGACTGTATTACTGTGAGAATACTACACTCATGCAGTTAGACCACTTCATCACGGCTAATGTTGTCTCACATCCAGGTGTACACATACACACAGAGAAACATCCCCACTGGAGCAAGCAGACATGAAGGCACATAAGATGAGTTGGTCAGCACTCAGAAGATGCAAGTTAACACATCCGTTTGCTTAGACACAGATGGAAGTGCACCCCCTGCATGATGCACAGGCAAATTTTTGTTTCGCTAATGCAATGTAACAAATTTTTGGTTGATTTTATTAAAAAGCAACTTTCCCCCGCAGATCATGTCCTGGTAGATGACATCATGACACCGGTTAGCTGCCTGTCAGCTGCCATGCAATGCACCCTGGACCCCGACTGCAACAGCAGGTTCCACATGCTGAAGCGGTGCGCAGCTAACAGTGCCGTGGGCTCCCTGCAGCCGGCAGCCAGCAACGAGTGCATGAACGCTGCATTCGCTCTTCAGTCCCACCAGCTCTTCACCTGCAAGTGCAAAAGAGGAATGAAGAAGGAGAAGAACTGCCTGCGAATATTCTGGACCATGCACCAGAGCCACGTTCCAGGTACGTTGGAAGGGCCAAGTGTAGTGATCAGCGGGGATAACAAGAGAGATAAGTGGAAGAGAGAGAGAGAGAGTGGGGGGTTGGGGAATATTGTGATTAAAGTTGGAGAGATGTAAGAGTGAAATGAGAGGGAGGAAATAGTGCTTGCTTGAATTGCATGGTGGTTTGGACGAGAACTGGTCTGACGACACATGCATGGTATACAGGATCAAAAAGGCACACCATTGCATTTATACAATATCTACTAAGGAGATGAAACCCAAATGTAAGTGAGCCGTGTAGTTCAAGAGAGGGACAGATTAGGAGAATGGGCAAAGACGTGGCAGATGGAATACTGTGTTGCAAAGTGTACGGTCATGCATTTTGTTAGAAGGAACAAAATCATAGACTATTTTTAAAATGGGCAGAAAATTCAAAAACCTGAGGTGCAGAGGGGCTTGGGAGTCCTCGTGCAGAATTCCCTAAAGGTTAACTTGTAGGTTGAGTCAGTGGTGAGGAAGGCAGATGCGATGTTGCGCATCAATTTCGAGAGGACTAGAATATGAACGCAAGGTTGTAAGGCTGAGGCCTCACTTGGTGCATAGTGAGCAGTTTTGGGCTCCTTATCTAAGAAAGGATGTGTGGACATTGGAGAAGATTCCGAGGAGGTTTGCCAAGATGATTCTGGGAATGTAAGTATTGTTGTATGAGGAGCATTTGATAGCTCTGGGCCTATACTCACTGGAATTTAGATGAATTGGGGGGGGGGGGATTTCATTGAAACCTATTGAATATTGAAAGGCTTTGATAGGGAGGATGCTTTCTGTAGAGGGGGAGTCCAGAACCAGAGGACACAACCTCAGAATAAAGGGATGTCCATTTAGAATGAAGTTGAGGAGGGTTATTTTTTTAGCCAGAGGGTGGTGAATCTGTGGAATTTGTTACCACAGGTGGCTGTGGAGGCCAAGTCATCGGGTATATTGAGGCGGAGGTTGATAGGTTTTTGATTAGTCAGGGCGTGAAAGGTTATGGGGAGAATGCAGGAAAATGAGTTTGAGAGGGGGAATGGATCAGCCATGATGAAATGGAGCCGATTGGATGGACTGACTGGCCTAATTCTGATCCTATAAGACCATAAGAGATGATCTTTTATTTGTTGGGTAAAATGATTGACCTTGAAGACTTTATACTGTACAATAAATTAAAACGGGATCTGAGACTTGGGGAACCACAGATGATTTTCCTTCCCCATTACTGACTGAAGTAAAATGCACTGGGTAAGAAAAGAACTTGGCTGTAAACCAAGGCAAATGGAAAGGAGGAACTATGGGTTGGCACATTTCCAGCCAAAGGTTGGAATGTGAACAAATGCAGGTTCAGAAGAAAATGCCAAGGACCCTCAACAAGTCAGTCAGCATCTGTAGAAACAAGAGAGAATTAATGTTTCAGGATAATAACCTTTCATCAGATAACGTGAAGCATTAATGTTCCTCTCTCCAGAGCTCTTGCTGATGTTATGAGTGTCACCCAGATATTTTGGCTTAATCACAGCCAGACGTCGTTGTTTTGACGCAGGAATGAAATGCTCCTGTCCTTTGAGAGCTTTTGTGACGCTGAGTGAAATAGTTGGAGCAGTCACAGTCACTGTGCAAGCAAGCAATAGAACTGTGCTCAGGTCCAAACAATGGAATATTAGCATTAGCAATGTTCTAAACTACAACACCAGGTGTCACGCTCTGTAAGCATATTATAAGTGATCATGTGTTTTTTTTTGGAGGGGTGAGACAAACCTTGAGGGTGTTGACGGGCCAATGTGGAAAGGATGTTTTCTCTCAGAAGAACCTGGAGCTAGGTTTCACGGCTTAAAAACAGAATATCTCCCATTTAAGAGAAAGATAAGGCAATTTTATTCTCTAGGAACTCTCTTTCTCAAAGATTGGTGGAAGAAGAGTCTTTGAATATGCTAAAGCAAATGTAAATAGACCCTTGATAAGAAAGGGGTTGTAAAAGCACCTTGCTTAGGCACAGATGTGGAATTGAGATTAGAATGAGGTCAACCTCGATCATAATGAATGCAAAAGCAAGTCTGGGAGCTGAGGGGCTTACTGTGCTGCTGTCTGGCTTTCAGATTTGTACTGAAGCAGAAGATGGTAGACCTTTTTTTGAGTGAACCATGACGAGTTGAGTAACCTGCCTTGTCTTTCTTTTGCTAGATTACAATGAGTTTGACACATCACCGTATGCGTATTCAATGCCTGGTCCATCATGGAATTTGGACTATGGTAGACTTGCTTCTCTGGTTTCAGGTACTGCCATCTGTAAAGAAGTATTATATGTGTAAAATACTGGGCTGGGAAGTTGTGCATCCTTTTGAGGGGGAGACAAAGAGACTTCCGCAAAGCCTCATCAAATTTTCCGTTAATCAGATGCAGAATATTTACTGACAAAGAATATGACAATTTTCAAATAATGGATACCAACATGATTTATGTGTCAATAAACTGTGGACAATTCTTGCTTGACCAAAAGGCTATGGAATTGTATCAGACCGTAAACTGGATAATGCTGTGTCATAAAATTGATATTATTCTAAAATTAATAACACCATACTCATTTTGCCATTGATTTTTAAGTATTTTATGTATTTTCAATCCTTGATTAGACCCCACTTAATCAAATAGTAGCCCGTGACATATTTTTGACTATCCATTATTCAGTGTACAAATCCCACCCTCATTCCCCCTTCTCCAATTCCAGTCTTCAGAATTCCTAAAGGTCATTGTAGTCAGTGGTAAAACTACATTGAGACAAATAGGAAGCATTTCGGAAGCAGGTTGTGTAAAATATTGAACCTGACACCATTTTATTAATGCACAATGACCCAGTTTTATGTTGGAGCCTTTATGTAGAAATTAAGGCACCAGAGAAAGATGTTTTGGCCCAATAGAAATTTGCTATTACAGTTGAGACAAGTAACATTGTTTGAAAGCTAAGCTGGGTGATCACATGAGAAAGGAAGGAATAAAATGATAAACAGGCTTAATAAAATAGTGTCTGATGGGCTGAAAGAACCTTCTAAATGTATCATTTTTTTCCCTACGTGGCTTGGCCTGAACTACATTATTTGCTATATGGTAGAAAGTTTCTCCTGAAATCCTTCTCAGATTTATTGGTGATATTAATTATTCATTTTTTGTACTCATCTCCAAGAGGACCACAACCTTGTCTAGGGTTTTGGAGGCTTGCATGCCTCAATGACCTAGAGAGCTATGTTGGCTAGAATCAGGGCCTTGTGCTTTGACTCTTGGTAGGGTCACCCATTACAAAAAGGTAGAGGCCAGACTAAGAGTGGTCCACCAGTCCTCCCACATTCAGAGGTTCAACTCGGGGCTAAAAACTCTGAATGGTTAAAAAAAATTGTAACAGAATCAGCAATGAAGAATCCTTCTATATCTGTGGTATGGACAGACAGGGATGGAGAACCTTCATTGCTGCCCTAAACACCAGCAGTGTAACGGGCAGTAAGTGAGTAAGTTTTTGTTCTCAGTAAGATTTGAAGTATTTCTTTCATACCTGCCATATCTCTCCTCCAGAACAAACCATTCAGACTCCTTAGTGTTCCCAGTAGGTACAGGCTCTATTCCTGACTCATGTTCTCAACCTGATTTGTACCTTCTCCACCATTTTGTAACTTTTACTAAGAAAGATACCACAACTGTTTGCCAATGCAATTTGTAACAAGGTTAACTTGCTAAGCAAGAATGAAATTGATAACAAGCATTTTTGGGAACGAATTGAAGTAGTAAGTGATGCAATCCCTAAGTCCTCACCAACTTCCATAGAATTTAAAAACGAGACTAATCAGGACTAATTTACCAGAATTCACTTCACACCATTTGTAACTTATGATGTTTCAAAGATCATTGCAGCCAATGGTATTTTTGAAATATTTACCTCATGGAAATGCAGGAACTCTTAAACAAACAGATAATCAGCAATAGGGTACTACATAGGACATCAGGGAAAACTCCCCTGCCCATTTTTCGAAATCTAATCTTTGTGTCAACCTGAGAGCGCTCCACTTAAAATTTCAACGGATCGCACTTGCTCTGAATTTTGCTGCACTGTGAAGGTGTGTCAGCTGGGTTATCTGCTCAGAATTCTGCTGTAAGGTTCGAACCTATAACCCTTTTAACTCAGAGGTAAATATTTAAAATGCAGGGAGATTCACATCTTGGCTCCACGAGAACCACATGCAGCTTACTGTGTGTTTACATAGTTGAGTAAACACAGAGTGGCTGAACTAGATTTACTACGCTGCTGAATTTCATTGTTGTCGCATGCCACTGACCCAAATGGATTTCAGCTTTCTTCTTCTCTTTTTCCAGACGGGACCAAAGTTCAGCCACTGGTCAGTGTTAACCACTGCTTAGATGCTGCCAAAGCCTGCAATGTGGTTGAGGATTGTAAACAGTTCCGCACCGACTATGCCAAGAGCTGCACCAAATCTGTCTCCAAGTTTGGTTGCAACAGACATCAGTGTCACAAGAACCTCCGTCGCTTTTTTGACCACGTGCCAGACGAATACAAATACCCTGTCCTTTTTTGTCCCTGTGAGGACAGCACATGTGCCGAACGCCGGCGAAAGACCATTGTTCCTGCTTGTTCCTTTGAGGAATCAGAGAAACAGAATTGTCTGAAGCTGCAAGGCATGTGCCAGGAAGACATCATTTGCAAGTAAGAATACCGATTAAGATGAAATTACAGGATTTGCCCTTGGGGGAAGGTGATCAATACAGTAAAATAGTCAGTTTTAAATTATTACTGTTGACTCCCATTGCATAGAATTCCAGTGGACCAAACCCCCTCCTCATTATTTTCCATTGATGTGATTTCCATGGAATGAGCCCTTTTCCAGTCATTCCCAGTGCATACAATTTCAGCAGATCATACAGTTCTCCGCGATGTTGTTTTAAGGATTTCAAATCTATCAGACATTTTTCTACCAGCAATGCATAAGTAAACATGCCCGTGGATGCAAATGCACACCAACACTGTTACACCTTTCACAGGCCAAACGTGGGCAGAAACGCGGTTTTCTCAGAAGCGCACCCTGGTAAAACATAGATGAGTTGAACGGAAGGGCCTGTTTTCGTACTGTATTTCTCTATCCCTTCTGCCACACCCCCTACCCACCCACCATCTTCTCACACTTGTCTAAATGAATAGTTTATTTCTTGACCTTGCTATTGGCCAGTCAAAAACACTCATGTAACCAATTTGTTACTAAGCTGTCGTACTAACAGTAGATTATTGACCCCCTGTTGTATCACACGTTGTAGTTACGTGTGTCCCAGATATAACATCTTGCTTTTGTATTTGTGGCAGGTCCCGCCTGGTGGATTTTCAGACCAATTGCCAACCATCCAAGAAGTCTTCTAGCTACTGTTTCCGGGAAAACTATAATGCCTGCCTTCAGTCATACACTGGCCTCATCGGTAAAAAAATCCCTAATCTTTATTTAGCTGGAGTCTTTCTGTAGTTTTAAAACTGAGGAACAAATATCCTCTTGGAGCATATTTGTGTATTTAATATTTCAGTATTATTTGAGTAATATTGTAAATATATAGCTTGATTAAGCATTCTTGTTCCTTTAAATAATTTATTATGGGTAATATGTAAAAATACGTATAAGGTGCATATGTCATCACGTGATCCGTATGCGCCTAGCTTAAAGTAAAGATCAAACTTAAGACTTGCATCTCTCGGCTCTTTTGTTTTCCTTTGAAATAGTTTAATGTTTTGGAGTTGCAGAATTTAACAGTAGTGACAAGGTATTGTTAAAACAAACCTAAGACAGGCACCAACGCTGTTGAAATGTGGCAAGGAACTGTGATCAAAAAGAAACAGCGCAGCACATGCAGAGGCAGCCAACTGAAAAAAAAGCAGTTAAAGGAAGTGTTCTGGGTAATAATAATCATAAAAAAGAGCTGAAATGGCTGGCTACATCAGAATGATTGATGTGTTTGATTGCTCAGCGGGTAACTGGCTGATACAGACTGAGCTAATTGAACATTATTTTGAAGCAAATGAAATAGACAATCAGAAAGGAGTACCAATTCAGCTGAGTTCATTGGGTTTAAAGCACACAGCTTGCTGAGAAGTTTAACTGCTCCAACCAAGCCAGTCAAAATGAGCTTTGTTGATATTGTGAAAGGAATGCAGGAACATTTAGAACCAAAACTATTGCTGATTGCAAAACACTTTATATTTCATAAGCAGAATCAAAAGGAAGGGAAGTCCATTTCTGCGAATAAGGCTGAATTGAAGAAACTGAACGTTGTCAGTTCATCTCTGAGAGATCATTTAGTTTGTGGAATCTTACAAGAAAGTGTTCAAAAACAGCTCCTAACTAAAGCACAGCTTACATTTAAAAGAGCAGTTGAAATTGCTGTATCAGTGGAAACAGCAGTCAGACGCAATTGAGTTGTAGTCAGGAATGAAAGTGAGCGTGAACAAATTTGCAACATCTAAACAGAAACCGATCAGGCCAAAAACAAATTGTGTTACTGTTATGGCAAAGGCTCACATACACCAGACCAATGCAGATTAATAGGCGAAACTTGGAGAAAATGCAACAAAAGTAGGACACATACAAAGTGTATGTCGGGCAGACAAAAATAATAGGACTCTACAGAGAAAAGAAGAAGATAAAAGCCAAGTTGCAGTTTCAAAAAGAGCCCTAATCTGCATGCTGTTGATCAAAAATCTGATAATGATGAGAGAGACTCGGGACTAGGGAGCCTTGAGATTTACAATGTGAAAGCTAGCAATAGACAAGAAATATGGCTTACTCCAGAAGTGAACAGCAAATTAATTAAAATGGAATTGGACACTGGTTTGGCTGCTTCAGTTATTCCACAAAATAAGTTTGAGTGGTATTTGAAAGATATTAAACTGAAGCCTGTAGATATCCAACTAAGGACTCATACTGGAGAAAGGATAACTCCTGTGGGAATGACTTTCGTAACAGTCAAATACCTCAATCAACAAGCCACATTGAGCTTGTATAAGCAAGAGGATCAGCATTATGGGGGTGTTTTTGGCTGAGATAATTGCAACTTGATTGGAGATCCATCTACCATTTGCATGCCACAGCAGTGTTAAGGATGGCATTGGAACACTCACACATATCAAGGGCAAAATATTGTTAAATGGAAATGCCACACCTAAGTTTTGCAAAGCCCACGTAATTCCTTATACCATCCATGATAACATAACCTGTGAGTTAGAGTGCATGGAAGCTGAAGGAATTCTTTCCAAGCTTGAGTGAGGCCCATGGGCAATGTCAATGGTCCTAGTAGCCAAGAAGAATGCATCTGTCAGGATCTGTGGTGATTTTAAGGTTGCCATTAACCAAATACTGAAAGTAGATTAATATCCTCTGCCCAAGATAGAGGAAATCCTTGCAAACCTTTCTGGCAGGAAACACTTTATCAAAGTTTACTTAGCTGAGGCCTATCTACAGATGGAAATGGAAGATGAGTCCAAGGTGTTCCTCACAAAGGGCTTTATCACTATAATGGGCTTATTTCTGGAGTAGCTTCTGCACCTGCACTCTGGCAGAAAGCTACGGACCAGGTGCTGCTAGGCTGCTCAGGCAGTCAGTGTCATCTGGATGCTATCATTGTTACCGATAAAGATGAGAAGGGACATCTCCTAAACCTCAAGGCAGTGTTAAAAAGTTTAGGAGATTATGGGCTCAGAGCACAATGCAACAGGTGTGAATTCTTTAAAGCAAGCATCACTTACTGTGGTCACGCCATTGATGCACAAGATGGCTGAGAAAATTCAAGCAGTGGTGGATGACCCAAGGATGTGTCACAGTTGTGGTCCTTTTTAGACTTTGTCAATTACTCTAACAGGTTCCTGCCAAACCTGGCTACTGTGCTCTACCCCTTGAAGTCATTACTACAGATCGGGAAGAAAAGGAAATGGGCAAAGCAGTGTGAGGTGGCTTTCCAAAAGGCAAAGGAAATGGTGACGTCAGACACTGCACTCACACATTATGATCCACGTCGTCCAGTGAAGCTGGCCTGTGACACCTCGCCTTATGGCATGAGTGCAGTCATGTCACATGTTATGAGTGATGGAAATGACCCCCCCCCCCCATCACCTTTCCTTACCGTTGCACATAAAAGATATGCACAGATTGACAGAGAGGCCTTCAGTCTGGTTTGGGCTGTAAAACGTTTCAACCCATACTTGTATGGGAGAGAGTTTGCCCTCGTTAGTGATCATCAACCACTGCTGTGCTTTTTCAGTCCTCAGAAGGACCAGCAGCACAAATGCAAGAGATGAGCTTTGTTTCTTGGATGATGTAATTACAAAACTGATTTCAAGAGAAGGATTAATGAATAGTGGATTGTCCTGTTCACCCTCGGTAAAGGAAGTACTAGAAAAAATTACAAAAGAGGACACTCCTCTTGACGTGTTCTTCCTAATAGAAATTGAAAGTCTTCCTATTACAGCGGAGATGATCCAAAGGGAACCCCGGAAAGACCTCACACTGTCTCAGGTCTGCACGAACATCCAAAGTAGCTGAGTTCTCCTATTCTTCCCAGCGCCAAGATCAACTTGCCCTTGACAGGGATCGCCTTGTGTGAAGATTGAGCGATGTTGTTCCGTCCAAGCTGAGAGCTAAAGTGCTGGAGGAGCTACATGTCAGTCATCTAGCCACGCTCAAAATGAAAGCGTTGGCTCGAAGCTTTCTCTGGTGGCCTGGGCTGCATCAGCAGATCGAGCAGCTTGCCGTGCACTGTGCGGGAGGGGCCAAGAGCAGTGCGTCTCCCTCCCTGGGAATGGTCTGCATTACCCCGACAGAGGATTCATGTGGAGTTTTCTGGACCATCCATTCTTGGGAGCAGTGGGTGCAGCTACAAAGGCGTCAGAAATGTTCCCAATAACCTCCACAACAGACTCATACACTGTTGACGTGTTGGGAAGCCTCTTCTAAAGGACTGGTGTTCCAGAATACATGTGACAATGGACCACAGTTTGTGGGGAAGCATCTTCAGTCACTCCTAAAAATGAATGGAATAAGACATACCGCATTTACACCGTTCGACCCAGCTACAGTCGGCTTGGCGGAAACGTTTGACCCGAGTCTAAGTAGAGTCAGTGGAAACACTCTACTCTGACAACGAAACAGAGGCTCACCAATTTCCTCCTTGCATATCACAATGCAGCACACCCCACAACCTACAGTTCACCAGTGATGCCGTTCCTGGGCCATCCCTTGCATTCACACTTGGATCTCCTCATACCCAGTCTCAGGAGGAGTATGCAGGACAAACAGCTGAGACAAACTGAGGGCTCCTCAAACAAGGAGCTTTGATGCTGCAGTCTTTGTGAGGAACCTCAGTGGTGATCAAAAGGGAGTAATTGGCAAGATTAAGTACAGAACCAGACTTATACGGGGGAGATTGCATCCAAAAGCATTTGGAGGCAACACGTCAATCAGTTGAGGAGAGCAGAGACAATTGTTAGAGAAGAAAGCTACCACTGTCAAAATCAATTCCTGCAGTTTCAGAGTCAACTATAACCACCCAGAACCTACGATTGCATCACAGTCACGTCTCACCTGCCAAACAGAGTGATCCCCCTCATCAGGCAAATGGTTATTCCCATAAAGTAAACAGTCCTTCACTGCGATTAAACCTTTAGGCCCGAATGGAACAATTTAATATTTACTATGCTGTGCATACCTGTATAGTAGTTGCATTGTACTGTATGTACTTTATATGTGGTTGGAATGCATTCTACAAGGGGTGATTAATATGTTCATGGCCTAAGGTAGAAGGAGTCCATTTTAGAAAACCTAGCACATTTATTTTTCAACATAGTCCCCTCCTACATCTACACACTTAGTCCAGCAGTCATGGAGCATACAGATCTTGGACCTCCAGAAAGTGTCCACAGTATGGGTGGTCGATAAGTTTAGTTAAGGTAGAAGGAGATGAGTTATTTACTTCAAACTTTCTGCATAATCACTCAAAGAGTTGAACCGCACGTGCATGTAATGAGAGCTGTAAAACTCATCTCCTTCTACCTTGGGCCACAAACTTATCAATCACCCCTCATATATTTAGTTGGAGTTTATAGCCAAGCAGGGAGGTGTGTTGTGTGTTTAATATTTCAGTAGTATTTGAGTGATATTGTAATATATGTAAAAATATGTGAATTCCATATGTCATCACGCTACCACATGATACGTATGCACCTCTCTTAAAATTAAGAACAAACATCTCTCAGCTCTCTTGTTTTCCTTTGAATTAGTTTAATGTTTTGGAATTACAAAGCATAACAGTTCCTATGAGTGCGTTGACAACTTTGCAGCGCCGCTATGTCTGGAGGGAAGTGGACAAATCCTAGAACCACTTGTTCACAGGGAAGCTGAGGAAGTAGAGAAATTGCAAAACAGTTTAGGAAGTTCCCAGATATTTTTTGTGCCTACTACAGAGAATTTTGCTTTCCTCTGGGCCTATCCCCTTTCTCCATTCTGACTATACATATTGAATAGAGTCTGTTCATTTGAATAATTACGTCCTTCAACAAATGTTGCAAACAATTGGGTATTTTAGGCTGAGAACATAAATGTCCATCCATTTTGCTGACCTGCATCCTGTTAGTCACCTGACACAGCAATAATGAAGTTGTTGGTTAACAATGTCAACCTATGTTGTTGTACAACACATCTGGGAAAGATATGAATGGAAGATATTGCAGCTCCTTCAAAATATTCAAACTATGTGGATAGGGTGGTAAAGAAGGCATAGCCTTCATTGCTTAGCACTTTGAGTATTAAAGTTGGGAGGTTATTTTGCAGCTATTTAAGATGTTGGTTGGGCCATATATATAGAGTAATGTATGCAGTTTGGTTGCCGCATTACAGGAAGGATGTGAAGGCTTTGCAGAGGGCTCAGAAGAGGTTCATCAGGATATTGCTGAGAACGGATACTACAGTCTGTGCAGATTGGATATATTGTCTCCTCTTCATGTACAACCAACACTGGTGTACCTCAAAGATGCGTGTTTAGCCCAATCCTCTCCTCTCTCTACACTCATGACTGTGTGGCTAGGCACAGCTCAAACACAATCTATAAATTTGCTGTGGATGGCAGAATTTCAGATGGTGATGAGAGGGCGTGCAGGAGTGAGGTAGATCAACTGGTTGAGTGTTGTGTGGCAGCAATAATCTTGCACTCAACATCTGTAAGACCAAGGAATTGATTGTGGACTTCAGGAAGGGGAAGTTGAGGGAACACACACCAATCCTCAAGGGATCAGCAGTGGAAAGGGGGAACATGTTCAAGCTCCTGGGTGTCATCATCATTGGGGATCTATCCTGAGCCCGACATATTGGCCCCAGGATAACTGCTTAAATCAAGTCAAGTCACTTTTATTGTCATTTCGACCATAACTGCTGGTACAGTACATAGTAAAAATGAGACAACTTTTTTTCAGGACCATGGTGTTACATGACACAGTACAAAAACTAGACTGAACTACGTAAAAAAAAAACTACACTAGACTATAGACCTACCCAGGACTGCATAAAGTGCATAAAACAGTGCAGGCATTACAATAAACAGGACAATAGGGCAGTAAGGAGTCAGTCCAGGCTCTGGGTATTGAGGAGTCTGACAGCTTGGGGGAAGAAACTGTTGCATAGTCTGGTTGTGAGAGTCCGAATGCTTTGGTACCTTTTCCCAGACGGCAGGAGGGAGAAGAGTTTGTATGAGGGGTGTGTGGGTTCCTTCATAATGCTGTTTGCTTTGCGGATGCAGTGTGTAGTGTAAATGTCTGTAATGGCAGGCAAAGAGATCCCGATGATCTTCTCAGCTGACCTCACTATCCGCTGCAGGGTCTTGCGATCCGAGATGGTGCAATTTCCGAACCAGGCAGTGATGCAGCTGCTCAGGATGCTCTCAATGCATCCCCTGTAGAATGTGATGAAGATGGGGGGGGCGGGGGAGATAGACTTTCCTTCATTGGGAGTGTGAGGAGAATTGCATCTCAGTAAAGACACTCACAGATTTCTACAGATGTACTGTGGAGAGCATCCTAACTAGTTGCATCACCATCTGGTATGGAGAGGCCACTGCCCAGGATTGGGAAAAGCTGCAGAAGGTTGTAAACTCTGCCAGCTCCATCATGGGCACCTTTAAAAGGTGATGCCTCAAAAAGGAGGCATCTATCATTAAGGACCCCCGTCACTCAGGACATGCCCTCTTCTCACTGCCACCATCAAGGGGGAGGTTCAGGAGTCTCTAGACACACTCAGCGTTTCAATAACAGCTTCTTCCCCTCTGCTGTCAGATTTGTGAGTGGACAGTGAACCCATGAAAACCTCCTCACCATTTCTCTCTCTCTTTTTGCACTATTTATTGAACTTATAGAACTTGTTATTATTTATTGCATTGTACTGCTGCTGGAAACCAAGACATTTATGATGTAAGCCAGTAATATTAAACACGATTCTCTTTCTGAAGGGAAGATCGGACAGACTTGGATTGTTTTTGCTGGAGGGCTGAGGTGCAACAGGGGAGAAGAGTGTAAAATCATGAGTGGCATGGGCAAGGTAGCTTGTCAGCATCTTTCCTCGGGCTGCAAATGTCAAACACCAGAGGGCATCAATTTCAAATGAGAGGGGATATGTGAAGCACATTTTTTAACTTGGAAGGTGGCAAGTGGCTGGAACGTGATCCCATTGGGAAAGGCAGGAGCAGAAATGATAGTATTTAGACAGACACATCACCAGACAATAGTGGAGGGATGAGGACCTGATGCAAACAGATAGTATTAATTGAGATTGGTATGATGGTCAGTTCAGACATGATGGGCCAAAGACCCTGTTCCTGTACTATGTTCTATGCTTCCAGTGTCATAGTCATCAGCGATATTGACTCTGTGTGTTTTCTCAGTAAATGTGTCACAG
Organism: Hypanus sabinus; assembly: GCF_030144855.1. Lineage (NCBI taxonomy): Eukaryota > Metazoa > Chordata > Chondrichthyes > Myliobatiformes > Dasyatidae > Hypanus > Hypanus sabinus. The sequence goes on from NC_082720.1 coordinate 18,312,913, forward strand.
TTTAATTAAGTTAAACTTAATTCAGTCATCTCTACTTTTATTAACAAGATGAAACAAAGTATACATTGTTTTGTTAATAATATTGTACACTCAGACCCCGCTTAACGCTGAGGATGCATTCCTTCAAGTTGCAGCACTATGCTGGGTCATTGTCACATTACGTAAATGAACGTGTGCTTGAGTTTTAAAGAAATCACACCTGAGATATATGATATGATATCTTATGTATACACAGTAATTCATGGAGTAACAAACATGCAGAGGCCTAACCTGTACATCAATGGAGCAGCAAAACATCACAGCTGCAGCGGAGGGTGACGGTTACATCTTTGAGGAGGGGCCAGGCCCAGGGTTCTCCTCTCACTTTGGCTTCTTCTTCAAGCAGGTGTTGACATTTGATGCCTTTTCTTACATTTCCTCTTAAGAAGCTGTTCTCGGTAGCAAGAAATCATGTCGAGAACACCTCCCTTTGCCTTATTTCTTTGCTCCCTGTCAGGGTTGTTATTAATGAGCTGGTCCATGATTTGAGTGATTGTGGTGACGTCAGTGCTGAGGTATTTTGTGGTGAGGTTTCTTGCTGGAGTTTCCTCATCTCCATCTGCGTCCTCAGATTCGCACAGGGTGCGTTGCTGTGCCAGTTCTCGAAGGTCTTCGTTATTAGGCTCTCAGCCTGAGAATGCAGTAACTCTTCATCATTAACACGCCGTATCACTTGCAGTTTCACATCCATGTTAGTGCTTTCCCTAGACACCTTAGAGGTGCTACCCTCGCTGGAAGTTGCAGACCATTTTTCTGACATTACGGGTTTAAAAATTGGAATAAATTGGCAACAGAGCGAGAATGTTTACAAGCGCAGGGGAGGCAGAGCACGAACTAATACGTGATTGGCTGAGAGAGGCTCAGAGCTTATGTAAAGCGCTCTCATTGGCTGTTTGAATGTTTACTGTAATGGCGGCCGCTCTTGAGAAGTTTTAAGTATTGTTTAGAATGAATTTTTGTCATTTTCAATAAAGAATTGAATAACTGCTTTGTAACGAATCAGCGCCATGCGGGGTAGCGTTATGCGGGGTCTGAGTGTATATTGATGACTCAGGTGATCAGTAACATATATCCTTTATTTTTGAGGAACAGAAGTCATTCCTGGCGGTATACCCTTTGTAGTTAAGTGTTCAACAATGTATTCTGGCTGCAGGAGTACTCAACAAGGAGGTTGAAGACTTAATGCCCAATCCATTACTCTCAGGGCAGATACATTGACTGAATCCTGTGCTTTGGATGGTACATTAGGGATCAGGAGCTCAGTCTAACGTTCTCTCACATCCCATTCTGGGATGGTGTTGCTGCACACATCATCAGTATGAAGACCAAGGAAGTTATTCTCTGTATCTCACCTGCTGTACATTCTCACATCGTTTTAATGTTACTGAAACCAGTCATAGTAAACTCAACCAGCTTCACTAGGAAGCCAACCACATCTATTTGGTCTGACGGTTTATAAAAATACACACACTTAACCCCCACACACTAACTGCTGGAGGAACTCCGCAGGTCAGGGAGCATCAATGGAAAAGAATAAACAGTCGATGTTTCAGGCCTAGACCCTTCTTCAGGACTGAGAAGGAAGGGGAAAGATGCCAGAATAAAAAGTTGGGGGGAGGGGAAGGAGGCTAGCTGGAAGGTGTTAGGTGGAGCCACGAGGGTGGAAGAGGTCAAGGACTGGAGAAGAAAATATCTGATAGGGGAGGAAAGTGGACAGTAGGAGAAAGGGAAGGAGGAGGGGGGCCCAGGGGGAAATAATAAACTGATGAGAAGAAGCAGAAGGTCTGAATGGAGAATAGAGGAAGGGAGGGGGGTGGAATTTGTTCACCGGAAGGAGAAATTGATATTCATGTCATCAGGTTGGAGGGTAACCAGATGGAATGTGAGATTCTGCTCCTCCATACTGATGGTGGCTCATCTTGGCACAAGACAAGGCCATGGATCAACACATTGGAAATAGAATGGGAATCAGAATTAAAATGTTTGGCCACTGTGAGGTCCCGCTTGTGGTGGACAGAGCGGAGGTGCTTAACCGCATGATGTGTGATTGGACTTGCATCTGCAAGAGGTCATGATAGGTTAGCCACGCAGCTGGGACATTAACAAGCCAGTTCCAGGTCATTTCATAGTTCTCATCAGAGTAAAGGAGGCCACACTGGGCGCACCAAGTGCAATAAATAACACTGATGGATTTGTGTGTGATGGTGTTGCTTCAGCTGGACGGACTGTGTATGGCCCTGAATGGAGGTGAGGAAGGATGAGGCTTGGACCAGTTGCAGGGATAGGTGCTGGAAGAGGATCAGTGGGGAGGGACGAGGGAGTCATGGAGAGCACAATCCCTGCAGAAAATGGAAAGGGTGGTGGTTTTTGATGTCCATAGAACATCCTGGATAAGTCATTGGTTCAAGTGGAAGGAAGGGGAAACAAGGAAAAACCTCTCTAAAGCAGCAAGATTTAGTGATTGGAATGAACCCCAGCTAAGGTGACTGCTTCCTGGTACAGCATAATTAACCTGGAAACAAGTGTTTCTCCTGCGAATTTCATTTCAGACCTAAGTAAAGATATAGAATTTTTGCCTGAGGATTATTGGATTTGTGAGTTTCCTGTACTTACTGCTTTATAACTTGGATATTAAGAAGATGTACTTTAGAGCGTTGTGCCTGTGATTTGTTTCCTATTAGGTACCATTCTGACACCGAACTACGTGAGCAACAGCAGCTCAGATGTCTCCATCTGGTGTACGTGTGCCAACAGTGGCAACCAGCATGAAGAGTGTGAGAACCTCCTGAGGCTTTTCACAAGCAACAACTGCCTCGGTAAACATAACCTATCTCCAGCATCTCTAGCCTGGGTGACAAAGGCTATTCAGAATTCAGAATGGTTTACCCCCCGTCTGTGAGACAAACCAGTCCCTCAGAGTTAGGGTCATTAGAAAGGCATCTCCTAAACTGAAATAGCTAGATAAATAACCTACTACCTGGGTGAATTGTTCCATGATTAAAAGTTTAGTTTTAATAGAAGTTAATAGAACTACTGCATTGTTACAATCATTTTCAGTTTCTTGTTTGAAGTGTGTTGGTGGTGGTTGTGAATCCCTCAAAGACCTCACCCAGCCCTTTGTAATCCCCAGTTTCTGGCCACTCATGCTAATATACCCTTGCATAGCAGGGTGTCACATTTTGATTGTGATCCTATGAAATATCCATTTTTACAGCATTAAATGGGAACAAGTTCTTTTCTCCAATTTTTGACCCCCTTAATGACTAGTGATTTTCTCATTGGGGAAAAGGATTCATTTGATTTTAATCATGCAATGGTGAAGGTGGCAAAACAGCTTAAGTATTTATGTACCTTTCCTTGAAGGACAGGCAATGTTACAGAAGTGTATTAGCTGAGAATAAGGAGCTCGGATGTTTGGATATTAATCTGTCTGTTGAATTACCTTCCATTGTATACTTATAAGACCATAAGACATAGGAGCAGAATGGCACTTTTGGCCCATTGAATCTGCTGTGCGTCAGACTTTACTTTCTCCCTATCAAATTTCAAGTTGAACTCAATCATATTTCAGTCACTGACTCCTGAAGGTTCCTTTACCTTAAGCTTCCCAGTCGCCTCCAGTTCATTAAATAACACCCAACCCACTATAGCTGAGCCCCTGGTAGGCTCAATGACAAACTGCTCTAAAAAGCCATCTTCTAGGCATTCAACAAATTCACTCTCTTGGATCCATTTCCAACCGGATTTTCACAATCTACCTGCATTTTAAAATCTGCAATGACTATTATAACATTGCCTTTTTGACAGTCCTTTTCTATTTCCCATTGGAGTCTGAAGTTCACATCTCATCTACTTTTTGAAGACCTGTATAGACCTATATATTAAAGGGTTCTGTTACCCTTGCAATGTTTTAACTCAACCCACAAGGATTCAACATTTTCTAATCCTATGTCACATCATTCTAATGATTTGAATCAATTCTTTACCAGCAGAGCCATGCCACCCCCTCTGCCTACCTCCCTGTTCCTTCAATACGATGTGTAACCTTGGACATTCAGCTCCCAACTACAACTATCCTTCAACCATGATTCAGCGATGTCCACAACATCATACTTGACAATCTGTAATAGTGCAACAAGATCATCCACTTTATTTCTTATACTCTGTGCATTGAGATACAACACTTTAAGTACTGTATTTGCTACCCTTTTTGATTCTGCATCCCTAATGTACTGATAATCGTCCTGCTGGCTGCTATTTCGTCCTATCATCTGCCTGCCTTCCTGACAGTCTGACTGCACGCGAGCTTTGCTTTTTTACCATCTGTCCTATCCTGAGTCCCTTCACTCTGGTTCCCACCCCCACTGCTAAATTAGTTTAAACCCTCCCTAATAGCTCTAACAAACAGTCAATGTTTCGGAGCGAACCCCTTAATCAAGTCCTGGAGAAGGGTCTCAGCATGAAACATAGACAGTTTACTCTTTTCTACAGATGCTGCCTGGCCTACTGAGTTCTTCCAGCATTTTATGTATATTACTTTGATTCCAGCTTCTGTAAATTTTCTCTTGACTGTGAATTAGATGCTGCTCTTTTCAACATAAGACACAGGAGCAAAATTAAGACATTTGGCACGAGTCCAATCCTCCATTCAGTCATGGCTGATTTATTTTCCCTTTCAACCCCATTCACCTGCCTCTCCTCATAACCTTTGATGTCCTTCTGATCAAGACCCTATCAAGCTCCACTCTTGACTTGGCCATCTGTCACATGGGCACTTATTCTACTTATTGTGAAACCAGCACTTTGAAGTGAACTCCTAACCTCATGGCGATTGCTGAGAACGCTTCAGATCATTTCAATTCAAGCTGTTTTAAAAATGCTGTGTAAGGTTCAAATGGGAGCCAGTGACTAAATTCAGTGATACTTAAAGAACAAAAAATGTACTCACTTGGTAAGGGAGCATCAGTGAAAAGATAAACAAGAGTTAACATTACTGTAACATTAACTCTTACCTTCCTCTCCCTGAATGCTGCCTGACCATTTTCCAGTGTTTTGTTTTCAGATTTTCACTATCTTAATTTTTAAAAAATTCAATCAATGCTATTTTTCTGGCCTTCTGTAGTTTGGTGGCATATTTGTCTCCAAATCTGGTATCAGATGGTAGACGGCTCAACATTCACTGTTTGAAAAGGCCAATTTCCTGCTGATTTCCAGCCTGGCGTTTGACATGGTTTGTTCTCTTCCAGAAAATTCTATCAAATGGTACAGCAGTTCTGCATTGTTTCACACACCGAATAGCGAACACTCTGCTGTAACAATTCAACAACTATCGTCCATCTTCCCTGAAAAGGTCCGGCCAAGCAGCGATGCCAGTCCATTAGTCAAATTGGTCTCAAATAAGGTAAGGCCCTTTCTGATCTTCCATTCAGGCACTTCAGGCACTTTGAAACATTGAAAGCAACTGATAATGAAGATATAAATGGTTTATCTCTGAAACCTTGGCTTGGCATTATTAGTTAATTGGATACTTTTAGGATAGAATGGACTCAATGCATTCCTATATTGTTCCATAAGCACAGTGGAGCTATGATCTCCATCGCGTCTTCATGACAACCTTAGACTCCAGTCTTATGGCAGATCTCATATTCTCATTTCTCGTATCAGCAAAGGAGACCATTGGGCCCAGTGACCAACGCCAGCCCCCAGAGCAATCTTGTTAATTTCATTACCCCATTTCTTGTACTATAGCCAATTCTCTTACACATGCCCTTCAAGACATCACAAATACCCCCAACACCCTCCTACACCAGGGACAATTTTAGTGACCAATTAACCTAACAACGTATATCTTGGGGATGTGGAAGGAAACCGGACACCTGGGGACACAGAGAGAATGTGCAGATATCGCCAGGGGTCAGGATTGAACTGGGCATCTGGAGTTTTGAGACTAGTACTACTACCGAAAATGCTTCCCATTTCTGCATGGGTAGAGCATGGATCTTCAGTTTGTCTGATCTGATTGAGTAACATTCATTTTGAGGACAACTCATAAACACACGAGATTCTACAGATGCTGAAAATCCACAGTAACGTGCACAAAGTGCTGGGGGAATTCAGCAGGTCAGGCAGCATCTTTGGAAAGGAATAAATAGTCAACGTTTTGGGCCGAGACCCTTCATTGGAGCTGGAAAGGAGGGGAAGAGGGGTTGTGGGGGTGCGAGGAGTACAAGGTGGAAGATGATAGGTGAAGCCAAGTGATGGGGGAGGGAAGATGAAGTGAGAAGCTGGGAGATGATAGGTGGAAAAGGTAAAGGACTGATGAAGAAGGAATCTGATAGGAAAGGGGAGTGGACCACAGGAGAAAGGGAGGGAGGAGCGGCTCCAGGGGGAGGTAGTAGGCAGGTGAGGAGAAGAAAAGAAGAGGAGAGCCAGAGTGGGGAATGGAAGAAGAGGGATGGGGGAGGGAAAAACTTAACATTTGTTAGAGAAAGTGATGTTCATGCCATCAGATTGGAAGCTATCAAGACAGAATATGAAGTTTTGCTCCTCCGCTCTGAGGGTGGCAGTAGAGCAAGCCGTGAACTGACATGTCTGACTGGGAGTGGCGATTGGAATAAAATCCTTCATGGACAACTCAGTTACGTTCACAATTAGAAGAGTTTGGGAAATGAATATATCCATGCTTCACCTAATTTGCTTCAAGATAGCTGTCCCTTTCTGCACCGGTGCCTTATTACTACCGACTATTTCACCCAAACAATGTGGTTTTAAAAGCTGAATCCATGTGCAAGGTGACGGCCAATGTTTTGGGTACAATCTTGCATAAGGAGGTCCAATTCTTCTACCGGTAGAAATATTTTGCACTATCGGGTGCATGTTGCTTCCATTCATTGTTAACCTTTCAGAAGATAGATTATTACCTTGTCTGACTTAGTTAAATGTGAATCCTTAGCTGACGTGACATTGTTGTATTTCATTGCACCGCACAGCGGACTGCGAGTTTGACATGTCTAAGATTGTGTCCGTTTGTCTTACCACTGCAGGGTTGTGATCGTGGTGGCAAGCTGAAGGCTTCTCAAGAAAAGTTGATGTCTGAGAAACTAAATGACTGTAATTCCAATTCAGGAGCCGACACTCAGAATCTCTCTCTAATAATATCCCATGCCATCACATTGCTCTACGTCTTCATAGCAATTGTAGAAAATGCCATTTGAAAGGAAGTAACCAAGATGTTTTATGAAGACTGGAGAGTCTGGGTTTTTTTTTATTATGCCTTGTCTCTAAATGCGTTTGCTTTTAAAACAACAACCAAATGCCTGAAACATAGCTTGGACTGAGAAAATAGTTTGTGAAGATAGCCAATCGATTTAATATTGCTAAAGTTTCAATCAGAAATGTGATTGGGCTTATTCCATACCAGTTTAATTTCCATTATAGCATAATTCACTAATGTTATAAAAGCCAAAATTTCTTTATGCAATTTCCAGCACAGCCAATATCAGTGCATAACTGAGGTTTCACTAACATTAAACGCTTAACAATTACATTTAAATCCCTTCTTTTTCTGGAAAGAATGGCTTTATGTCCAGACACCCTGTCAGTGGGAAGTTATCCATTTAAGTATTCTTTAACTGAACCACATCTTTATGGGACTGTGGATGTTCTCTAACTGATTATATATTTATTTTTCAAAAGGGAGTTAAGTGGCAGAGGGACCGTTTACTAACATTTAAATAAAAGACTGTAGAAGCTGTGCAGTACTGCAGACAACCTAGCCAGGTAAACCTTCATTTTGGAATGACACTGGATCAAAATGAGGTTTGAATCTCACATCCTGCAACTGTGAGGTGTGACCACGCTTCCTGCAGTTACTGCTCAGTGACTTGGGATCAGGAGATCCTTGCTTCCACTCTGCCTTTGTGGACTCCAATGTGCCCAACTGTGGGAAATGAGACACTTCCACAAACCGGGCAACAGGTGGCTGAAGGCATGGGTGGTGGGGTAGTTTGTGAGATGGGCTTCAGTGAACACTCAATGGACTGGAAGTTCTCAGTATAAACCCCATATATTTCTTCTCCGTTCTGAGTAGTCATGGGCAGTTCCCTGGAATGCTAATTCCCTGGAATTAGCATCATTGTTGCTTTTCTTCACAAAGTCTTTGGGCACATTATTACGGCTTTTTACAGATGTCTTATCAATGGAGTGACACCATGAAAGGTGAATCTGAAAGGACAACGGTAGAAACAAAGTATTAATTGTGCTGCAGTAGGCAGTTGGAACCATCTCTGGATTTTTAAATGAATGAGAGGATAATCGAATGAGAGAAAAGCACTGAGTACCTCTTCTTAAAAGGCAGAGCAGTTTCCACTGAAACAGGTGCGTCCTGTGGTTAAAGCGCTGGTACCCATCGACTCATTGTGATCAAAGGTGCAATGCTTTCCGTGACACGGGTCAAAGAAGAGTTTTTAAAAAGTAATCACCATTGTAAATAAGAAGACTGGTATAGTGATTTTGAGAAGTGCAAGCTCACACAGACTGCAATCACCAGATAATCTCTCTTCATGGTACCTAGTGAGGGATAGCTCCCTTCTCCTCCAATAGTGTCACAGCATAGTTACCCTGTACCAATGTTTCCCAAGTGTCACGTTGCACCTCTATCTTATACTATACATTGTTTGTAAATAAGTCTGATGCTTTAATTGTTATAATGAATGAAATTGTGGCATAATCTGCTAAGTCTTGTTTAAGGAGTAACCTTTGAAATCTATTATTAGTAATCTAACAGCACTGTCATTTTGTGTAGTAAATGTTTTTGTAATGTGACAAACGACAGCTGCTGTCATCTTCAGATGGTGTTGGAAAACGACTGTGAAAACATAGACAGCTGGACTGCATGGCTGTGGTGAGAAAATCAATTGGAAAAGAAAATTTACTGTCACATGATATATATTTTATCAGTGATAACAGATCAGATGATTGTAAAGTGCTGGTCTCATCTTTGTATTCAAAAGTCATTCATAAACTACTTGAAAATGACTGCCTTTAGTATCTGCTACTGAGGATTTTTCAGAGGATTGGAGTCCTACAATTTTCTGAGAGTTATCTGGCATCTTCTACAAGTATATTCTATCTATGTCATTGTCTATGCTTCAGTGTATGTTCTTGCTGAATATCTCAACTATACATTCAGCACTGAGCCAGGCAGTCTGAAGGATAAAATCCTTATCTCTGCTGAGCTAGTTGTCCTCATATGTGTTTTTAGAGATTTTGAGGGTTTACCTGTGACTTGTTCACGAATAAAACACAAGTCAAGCTACAGTGTGGTAATGAAGTTAGAAGATTGTTCACCTTTTACAGCAGAGTTATTGACGGTGAGGTTATTGAAATTGTCAACATGATGGGATGTAAAAACCTATCTTTAAACCATTGTCTGGAATTTCCTATCTAATATTTAACACCAGTTTCAACCATAGATCTGCTGACACTTCCAATGCTAAAGCTTATGAGCCAAATTGGAATAAGGAACAACATACAAATCACATTATACATGATGGAGTTTTTATGGAGACAATTCGTTAACAATCCAGGTGAAAATTCAAAACTCTGTGAGTTCTGTGACCTCCAAAGGCTGATTGACAAACATGGCCAAATTGTTGTTGTAGTTAAAATATGGTCAAAGTCACTTTCAGCTTTGTTCCAGGTCACTGCAACTAATCAATACCAAATCTTGTTGTTTGCTGCTCTCTGCTACATGGCTGGGGGTGGGGGACAAGTTCTATGCTCAAGAGGAAAATGCCTCATCTACTTCAGGATAAGGATTTATCATTTTTTAATTTTTCAATCTTTTTAATTGATTTTCAAATAAAGAATATACAAATACAAATTGAAAGAGGAGTTTAACAAGTAGATAATATAAAAGACATATAAACAGCAATATTAAAGACAAAAAGCATATAATATCAAACTCAAATAGGTAATATATTATGCTGTTATATATACAATGGTCAGAGAGAAATTACAACTCCTCATAGCAATCGTAAAAAAAAAGATTGAAAATTTTATTGATAGAGAAAGAAAAACCTCAGTAACTAAACTAAAACAAAAAAAGAGAAAGAAAAAAAAAAGAAAAAGAAAGATTGGGCAGTCCAAATGAGGATAAACTTAAAAAAGGATTTATCAACATTTAATATGAAAATATAGAGCAAGCAGAAGACCATAAGACAGAGCAGCTGAATTGGGCCATTCAGCCCATCAAATCTGCTCCGTCATTCCATCATGGCTGATTTATTATTTCTCTCTATTCCTTTCTCCCGCCTTATCCCCGTAACCTTTGACACCCTCACAACTTAAGAATGTGTCAAGCTCTGCCTTAAATGTACTCAATGACATGGTCTCCACAGCCACCTGTGGCAGTGAATTCCATAGATTCAGTACCCTCTGGTTAAGGAAAGTCCTCCTCATTTCCATTCTAAAAGGACATCCCTCTATTCTGAGGATCTGCGCTCTGGTCCTAGACACCCACTGTAGCAAACATCTTCCCCCATCCCCTCTATCTAGTCCTTTCAACATTCAATAGGTTTCAATGAGATCCCATCATTCTTCTAAACTCCAGGGAGTACAGGCCTGGAGCCATCAAACCCTCCTTATATGTTAACCCTTTCATTCCCAGAATCATTCGCATAGGCCTCCTCTGGGCCCTCCTCAATGCCAGCAGATCCAAGAGACTCAAAACTGTTCACAATACTGCAAGTACAATCTGACTAATAAAGCCTCAGCTAATACATCCTTGTTCTTATGCTCCAGTCCTCTCAAAATGAATGCTAACATTGCATTTGCTTCCCTTACCACTCACTCAACCTGCAAGGTAACCTTTATGCACAAGGACACCCAAATCCCTTTGCATCACTGATTTCTTAATTTTCTCTCTGTTTAGAAAATAGCCCACACTTATATTCCTCTACCAAAGTGCATGGCCATACACTTTCCTACACTATATTCCATCTGCCACTTCTTTGCCTATTCTCCCAATCTATCTAAGTCCTGCAGACTGACTGTTTCCTCAACACTACATGCTCCTCCACCTATCTTCGCAAACTTGGCCACAAAGCTATCGATTCCACCATCAAAATCATTGACATATAATGTGAAAAGACGAGATCCCAACACTGTTCCTTGCTGAACACCACTTGTCACCCGCAGCCAACCAGTAAAGGCCCCCTTTATTTTCACTCTTTGCCTCCCGCCAGTCAGCCAGTCTTCTATCCATGCTGTTATCGTTCCTGTAATACCATGCACTCTTGTTAAGCAGCCTCAGGAGCAGCACTGTGTCAAAGGGCTTCTGAAAATCTAAGCAAATAATATCCTTAACCTACCTGTTATTTCCTCAAACAATTCGAACAGATTTGTCGGACAAGATTTCCCCTTTAGAAAACTACGCTGACTTTGGCCTATTTTATCATGTTCCTCCAAGTACCCCAAATCTCATCCTTAATAACGGACTCCAACATCTTTCCAACCACTGAAGCTGGACCAAGTGGCCTATCATTTCTTCTGCCTCCCTCCTTCTTAAAGAGTGCAATGACACTTGCAACTTTTCTGTCCTCCAGAACCATTCCAGAATCTAGTCAATCTTGAAAGATCGTTACTAATGCATCCACTATCTCTTCAGCTACCCCTTTCAGAACCTTGGGGTGTAGTCCATCAGGTCCAGTGACCTATCTACCCTCAGATTTTTCAATTTCCCAAGCACCTTCTCCTTAGTATAGCAACTTCACTCACATCTTGCCACCTACACTCTCAATTTTCCGGCACACTGCTAGTATCCTCCACAGTGAAGACTGATGCAAAATACTTATTAAGTTCATCTGCCATTTCATTGCCCCCCATTACTAACTCTCCTGTGGCCCAATATCCACTCTTGCCTTATTTTACACTTTATATATCTGTAAAAGCATTTGTTATACTCTTTGATATTATTGGCTACCTTACCTTCATATTTCACCTTTTTACTCCTTACTGCTTTTTTAGTTGCCTTCTATTAGTCTTTAAAAGCTTCCCAATCCTCTAACCTCCCATTAATTTTTGCTATGTTATATGCCTTCTCGTTTGCTTTTATGATGTCTTTGACTTACTTCGTCAGTCACAGTGCCCCCACCTCCCTTTAGAATACTTCTTCATCTTTGAGATGTATCTATCCTGCATCTTCTGATTTGCCCCCAGAAACTCCAGCCATTGCTGTTCTGTCCTCTTCCAATCAACTTTGGCCAGCTCCTCTCTCATGCATCTATAATTCCTTTTACTCCACTGAAATACCTGCCTTTATCTACTCCCTCTCAAAATGCGGGGTGAATTCTATCTTCTTATAATCACTGTCTCCTAATGGTTCCTTTACCTTAAGCTTCCCAATCAAATATTGTTCATTAAACAACATCTAATCTAGATTGCCTTTCCCCCAGTGGGCTCAACCACAAGCTGCTCCAAAAAGCCATCTCAAAGACACTCTACAAATTCCTTGCCTTGCAATACAGCACAAACTTGATTTTCCCAATCTACTTGCATATGAATTTCCCCTATCACTATCATAACATTGCCCTTTGTACATGCCTTTTTTAAAATCTATTGTAATTTGTACCCCGCATCCTGGCTGTTATTCAGAAGCCTGGATGTAACTCCCACCAGGGTGTTTTTACTCTTGCAATTTCTTAACTCTACCCCAAAAGGATTAGGCCATGAGATCATAAGATATAGGAGCAGAATCAGGCCATTTGTTCCATCAAGTCTGCTCTGCCATTTCATCATGGCTGATCCAATTTTTCTCTAAGCTCCAATCTCCCGCCTTCTCCACATATCCCTTCACACCCTGACCAATCAAGAATCTATCAATCTCTACCTTAAATATATATAAAGACTTGGCCTTCACACCTTCCTAATGCAAAGAATTCATGGCTAAAGAAATTACTCCTCATGTTTGTTCTAAAAGGAGGCCCCTCTAATCTGAGGCTGTGTCCTCTGGTCTTAGACACTCCCACCATAAGACACATTCTCTCCACATCCACTCTATCAAGGCCTTTCACTATTTGATAGGTTTCAATGAGGTCACCCCTCATTCTTCTGAATTCCTGTGAATACAGGCCCGGAGCCATCAAACACTCTTCATACGACAAGCCACTCAATTCTACATCTTCTGATCCTATGTCACCTCTTTCTAAGGTTTGATTTCACTGTTTACCAACAGAGCAATGCCACCCACTCTGACTAATTGCCTGTCCTTTCGATACAATGTGTATCCTTGGATGTTAAGTTCACAATTATGGTCTTCTTTTAGCAACAACTCTGTGATGCCCACACGTTGTACCTGCTAATCTCTTAACTGTGCTACAATATCATCTGCCTTTTTCTGTGTACTGTTTCCATTCAAATATAATACCTGCAGGCCTGCTTTCCTCCTTTTTCAATTATACTTCAACTCATCCCACTGATGGCAATTTTGCTCTGTCCTTCATAGTCTCACTGCACACTGCATCTATTTGTATACCAACTGTCCCATCCTTAGCCTTACCACTCCAGTTACCATCCCTCTGCTAGGTTAGCTTAAACCCTGCTCAACAGCTCTAGAAAACCAACATGCAAGAATATCCACACCCCTCGGGGTCAGGTGTAACCCAGCCAGCAAAGGCCAGAAAGATCAGATCTGAAACCCTGCCCCTGCACCAATATCTCAGTCACACATTCGTCTGCCAACTCATCCTATTCTTACCCTCAGGGGTTCGTGGCACAGGGAGCAATCCAGAGATTACTACCTTGGAGGTCCTGCTTTTCAGCTTCCAACCAAACTCCCAATATGTACCACAACTTATGGCTGCTGGTGCTCCCCATTTAGAATGCGGAGGACCCGATCTGAGACATCCCTGACCCTGGCACCAATGAGGCAAAATACCATCCAGGTTTCTTTTTATCATCCACAGAATCTCCTATCTATTCCTCTGACCATGGGACCACCCGTTACTAGTGCACTCCTCTTCTACTCCCATCCCAGATTCTGTGCCAGAGTCCTGGTCACTGCAGCTTCTCCCTGGTAGGTCACTCCCCCCACCCCCAGCAGTATCCAAAGCGGTATACTTGTTATTGACGAGAATGGCCACAGGGGAACTCTGCACTGGCTGCCTACTCCCTTGCCCTTTCCTGACGGAAACTCGTGTGCCTGCTTCCTGCATCTTAGGGGTGACTACTTCTCTGTAGCTCCTATCTATCACCTTCTCATTTTCCCTTATGAGCTGAGGGTCATCCAGCTCCATCTCCAGTTCCTTAACATGGTTTCTAAGGAGCTGCAGCTCTATGCACTTTGTGCAGATGTAGTTATCAGAGAGACTGAAGTAGGAACTTCATTCATGACAGAGGTCTCCTAAGAAACCTCCTGCATTTAGTGTCTGAAACATTGAAGAGCTCTGGTTATTTCTTTCCACACTATCTATCTTTCCTTTTTCACCTTCCAGTAAGATGGCAGTGCGTCTGAATGCAGTGGCCTCTCAGGGGCCAACCAACGGTGCACTTTTCTTTTTAAAATGTGTTTTCTATGATTGTAAGACTATACTGGACTCCAAGAACAACAGGTCCAGCAGTCTACCACCTCAGTCATCTGTTGGTTGTACAGAGCCGCTGGCCACGGTGTCGAAGGAGCCGGTGGATGAGTCGGAGAAGGAGAAGCCAGCACTCGGTCAAGAGAAGCAGAATTGGTGGACAGGCTGGAGAAGGAGGAGCTGGCATTCAGCCAGAAAGAGAAGCTGGTAGTTGGCCGAGAGGAGGTTCGGATGAGCTGACCTGGGTGCAGACCAAGCAGCCGCCAGCTACTCGAAGGCTTCAGAGTTGGTGCACAAAAGCAGCATGCACTATGAGTGACTGTCTTGGACGTTTCCCTTGCGATCTCAGGACTTTGTTGGACATTGATAATGTGAGATACCGCAGGCCTGTTTCCCTTGTCTGGTGGTGAGGCAGCAGCGTGGCCTCGGTTGTGACGCGGAACAAAGCCTCAAGCGGGCTGCAGTGGGGAGTCTGTGCTAAGTTGGGAGCTGGCATCTCCCATCAGTGCTGCCCTCCAGTGTTCAACCGACAGAACGACAGACTGGACTGCCAGGAGTTGAACCGTCAATTTGCATGTCACTCAAGGACTTGGACTTTACATGTGTTTTCTTGTGTAACAACATGTGTTTTTTTCTCTCTCACTATTTTGAATGTATGTTATGCACCTTGGCTCACAGGAAAACTATCTCATTTGACTGTATCCATGCATAGTCTGAATGATAATTAAACTTGATTTGATTTAACTGTTCGAACAGCCTCTCCACATCCCTCTCAGTGAATCTTGGAGCATTCTTCAGATGCCATTATTTCAGTGAAAGTCCCCCTATCAGGAAAATAGAGTAGACACTTCTGGATATTATTTAGCTTAATACAGTGGACACTTAACCAATGTAATTCAGGCCTGTGATGACATCATCAAGGTATACAATGCCTTCTTTATGACTACATCAATATGTAGGGACCAGGTTAGACCCTCAGACATCTTGACACCCAGGAACTTGAAGCTGCTCACTCTCTCCACTTCTGATCCCTCTATGAGGATTGGTTCATAATGTTAATGCAGGTAAAGGTCCAGTATGATTTGTTGGTCCTTTCGAGGTTCTCTGCTTTTTGGTGCATTGACACAAAAAAAGGTGAATTCTAAGATAGGGAAGAGGTTAAAAAGCAGGACGTCAAAATGGCAACTTGAAGCTTGCTGGTGAGTACAGGAGGACTGCACCAATGAAAATGTGGCTGGGATGATGGTGCGGGAAACCGGACTTTCGATTTTCAAGGCGTCGTGAACAGTTCTGCTCGAGATAGGGCCGCACCCTTGCAGAAACGTTCTTTGCTGTTGTTCAGGAATTTCTGATGGTGACTGTGTGTAGTTTATGAGGAGTGGTGAGGGTAAATTGAGAAGGTGAGGAGAAAAGTAGGAATGTCAGGCTAAGTATTATTTATTCATTGAGATACGGTGCAGAGGAGGTCCTTCCGGCCCCTCAAACTGTGCCACCCAGCAACCCCCCAACTTAATCCAAACTTAATCACAGAACAATTTACAAAGAGCAATTGACCTACCATCCAGTAGATTTTTGGAATGTGGGTGGAATCCACAGCACCCGGAGGAAACCCACGTGGTCACAGGGAGAACGTACAAACACCTTACAGGTAGCAGCTGGAATTGAACCCAGGTGGCCAGTGCTGTAAAGCGTTGAGCT
Source organism: Hypanus sabinus (assembly GCF_030144855.1). Lineage (NCBI taxonomy): Eukaryota > Metazoa > Chordata > Chondrichthyes > Myliobatiformes > Dasyatidae > Hypanus > Hypanus sabinus. Next base: position 18,329,226 of record NC_082720.1, read on the forward strand.
AACCACTATGCTACTAGGATGAACAGTTTGCCCACCACTGGACATAGAAATTAGGAGGAAGAGTAGGCACTTAGTTGCTTGAACCTGCTTCACCCTGTAGTAGGGTGATGGCCATTTGGAAAGAAACGGCAACTCTGCACATCCATCTACTTGCAATGCTATCTTCTGCCTATCTACCTCCACCTCCAACTCAGCTTCCACTGCAACTCAGGCTTTGAACATAATCCACTGACTCCTGGGAATCCCTAGATAGGATTGCTGAAACTGGGAGAAGGAATATTTGGAATGGCATTTTGAATCTTGCATCCACAGATTGGGAAGTGTCACTTCATAAACTACCCACGTTTCCAGAGCCTGCAGTTCACATCTATACCTCACCAATCATCTCAGTGCCTGCTAAACTGGAGTGGAACAGGTCCTCCCAGGTCAAGAGGGACAGTGCAAGAGGAGGATACAGCTTACATAGCAATCTTGCCTTCTGCTTGCCCCGTCATTGCTGCACTTTCCATAATGGCTTCAAAAGATTAGCCATCTGCTCTCAAATGTAATAGGCATAACTTAATCTAGGGGTTACTTACACTGTAAGAGCTATTGAATGCTCTTTCGCAATGAATGTGTCGTGTTTTTATTAGATGTGTTCAGAATAAAGACAGTAAACCTTGAACATTAGCTGCGTCTGTCTGCAGGTGAAGGAAGAACTTGCTGCACTGTGCAAGTCTCAGAAAGCTTTAGAAAATATGCCAGCAAGTGGGATTTAAGTTAAGACACTGAAGTCAATTAAGAAATTAGTGGATGTTCTATTGGGAAATGATACAGATTTATACACAGGAAGGATGAGTTTGAGAGAGAAGAAAATAAGCTTCATTTCAATCATGCATTTAATCTTTCCTAGCGGTCTTATAATGAAGAAATTTGTATCAGATCATATTCAGTCATGGTGTAAAGGATAGTGGTTAGTAGACTTCCCAAGCTTGGTTAAATATTCCCCTCCCTGTCTCTTTTCTTTATTTACCTCCCATCTTTATTTGCCTTGCTGCATCTTTTGTGTCATTCTACTTGGTGAAGTAAGTTACTAAGCTAGTTAAGAATTGTGCCCTGCATCATGTCAATAGACTGTGATATTGTCAGGTAATGTAATGGGTGGAAACATGTGCATGTGTTGTGGCCTGGGGAAAAGTAGCACTCAGGACAACTACTGTTTCAGGTTTTAATTCCTTTATCTGTTTTAGATGTTTTAGTGCCAGAGGAGGGTCTTAAAACAAAATGAATGACTTTACAATCAGGACCTGCCATTACAATCTCCATTTAACCTTCAATCCACACACTTGTGTCTCCGCCAATTGCGTATGCAGTATAAGAATTCAAAGAAACTCGCACAAAACTAATATGGTACTCATACGGTAGTGGCAATTCTGAAGGAACACAATACAAACAACATTAGAATCCCCCCAACCTTGTACCTTATACACAGCAGTGAAAAATGTAAGTGAATACATCTCATCTAAGATGTCTATTACTCTTTTAGTACACATGTGCTAAACTCCCGAACGGAGACTAAACATTCACATTGCGCTGTTACATGCACAATCAGTCATGATACAATAAAGTTAGACAGAAGGTACACTTTGGCACAACTTTTACACAATATTGCCTGGTAGTTAAATTACAGGAAGACTGACCTACTTGGCCAGTGATGAACTTTGCAAACCACGCTACCCAGCGCCGAGTTCTTTACTCATGAAAATGTAAAACATGTCAAATTACCCATATTCTCAAGCCGCCAACAAGCATAAATGAATTCACATGGATATTGTAAATATATGCTCACCTTTCCTCACCATGCCTAGCATCCTGGGAGGACTCAATTCCAAAGCCCCACCAGCTCCTGCAGCAGAAAACAAAATGGTCTCCCCACTATCCCGTGCGTGTGTAATGACGTCACCATCTCCACTTAACGGCACAGACAACTATTCTAGCATTACCCAGATGAATGCCTGAGTACACTCTTTAAACGATAATGAATAGTATTCGATGGTCACCTGGTTACACGTTATTCACAACCACCGAATTAAGTTGGAGTTCACTTTAAGAGGCTGGTCTGACGTGACGATGTTTTTACTGCGCTTTATATTCTGTGCTCGGCTGACAATACAGGAGTTGTTACAGTTTCCCTTAAATGTGAAATGCCTCTGCCATTTTACTTACAAAAACCTACAAAGTTGGACAAATTGAAATCCAGTGTTCATCCCATTCCTATGGGGTTTCCAACCTGCAAGCTGAGTTACAGTAACCCATGTTGTTCCAAGTGACAAGCTAAGGAGAGCTTCACTCTCAAACATACTGTACAGCAGGATACCAAATGTGCAGGATTTGCAAGACCCCCTGTGTTTTCAATGGATTCCCGTCAAGTGTCTTTTCTTATGACCTCAGGTCAAGCTTAACAACAGCAACAGCTTCCTCAAGAGTTCTTCAGTACTGAAGAGGAACTTCCATCTATTCTCTGCCAGTTATAGAGCCTAACTGAGAGAAAAATAAATTCCTGATGCATGGTTCTCACCTGGAGCAGGATCTGCTGTGCGGTAGGAAAGGAGGAGGCGATTTGAACCTTACTGTACTGAGGATGACTGAAGCATGGATACCATTGTCATTTATCATCATCATTATGCGCCTTGTTGTAATACGTAGGCAATCATGGTTGTTGATTGTTCTTGGCAAACTTTTGTGACGAGAGGCTGGGGTGAGGATGATAAAGACCCAAGTGCTGGAATATCCAAGGCTAGACTGGAGACACGTTTTCAAGACTGAGATGAGAACGGGGTTCTAAATGCTGGACGAGAATCCAAATCAGACAAAAAATTTAAACACAATCGCAGGCTGAACTAAAGTTGAGCTGCAGATTGAGCACTGAAGCCGAATTCAGGTGCTCTTTAAATATTAAAATCCTGGTGCCAAGACATAGCCGCCAGTCAGCAGAGTGGGCCTCAATCTTTAAAGGAGCTGTGCCAGCTATCAACCCTCTGGAGAACTAGAGTGTCTAAACCTCAGAAACTGTCCCGGTCAGGCGTGTACCATAACACCCATGACTTCACGTGACCCTGATCAAGGGGCTAAGCAGGTGCTACACCTAGCCCAAGGGAAACCTGCAGGCCAGCGAAGGGAAGGGGCAGATTACAGCTCCTTTAGTAGAGACGTATCTCCTCCCCGCCACCCATGTTGTCAATATTACCTTGTGATCTTTTAACAAACCCATATCAAATTGCCTCTTTTCTTCTTGTGGCAATTTTAATTCATTTAAAATAAACTGGTTATTGCCCCATTAAAAGACAGAGAGAAATTTGATAAGAGCCCACTAGACACTGCTAATCACTTAGGGTCAGGGGCATGGGCAAGAAGGAGGACAAGTACCCATCTCCCCCTCCCCCATTATTCTGCATATCAAAGATATCTACCTGAATTATCTGTATTGCATATTTGAGATTAATGTTTGCCTTCAATGGCAGTTAAATTTGAATTTCTGCACCCTCGCATAAAGCAATCTCAAGCCCTTACTGATGTAAATCTAGCTTTCCCTCTGCACCAGTTCCCTATTCCTGCTATTCCATCTGTTTCACTAACCCTGCCCAAACAGCTTACTGCATTACTCTCTCTGCTGAGATTAGTCCTGCTCCTTCACCTTATCAAGGCCAGCAACTCTTCCTAGTTGCTACATGTCGTTAACGATCGTATCACTATTGATGTTAATAAGCTGTCTCTCACTATCGGTTTCAGTAATTCATCTCAGAGAACATGCAGCATTAGTAGCTGTCACCCCACTGTTGTTACTAATCCGTCTCCCTCACCCCATCGGGGCTCGACACTAGAGTCTGTGTCAGTGATTCTTGCTCAATTGTCATTCACTCAGTTCTTTGTACCATTAGAACTAGCTCAAATACAACACAAACTCATAAAATGATATAGTGCTTGCAGTGTGTACTGTGCAGTCATTTAATTGAGGGGTTCAGCTGGTATCATAAACCATAAGTGGAAGGTATGAGCGGTTTATCAGTGTGATCTGCAACCTGAGATGACATTTCTATCAATTTTATCATATATACTGTAGACTATAATACCACAGACCGCTAATAGCAACTAATATTACTCAAAACACACTGTTGAATTAACGAAGTGTCTTATGATTGACAGAATGGACTATTAAAATGGTACTTACAACCAAAGGCAACATTTACCAAATACAATTATTGCCTACTTGAACAGCCTCCATAATTTAGGGATCTCAGAGCAAGACTCTCATCAGGACTGGATGAAGGGTCTTGGCCCGAAATGTCGACTCTTTATTGATTTCCATAAATGCTGCCTGACCTGCTGAGGTCCTCCTGCATTTTGTGTGCGTTGCTATGGATTTCCATCATCTGAAGAATATCTTGAGTTTATCTCTCTGTAAAATGGAGACGACTGTGTTCAGCAGAATTTGAAATGCCTCTCTGGGGATCAAGCAAAAACACAAGGATTCATACAGTAAGTAGATTCTGATGGAAAAGCACCCTTTGGAAAAGAACCCTGAGAATAAAATCTTTAGCTTTTTAAGGCATCCTGTCAGTAAGCTTTCACTTTAACATGAACCTCCAGGCAAACTTTTGTTACAGAGATCTTCCATTTGCTTTCTTTAGGGTAGGGGATTAGTTTATGGTTTAACATAGAACAATATAGCACAGTACAGGCCCTTCGGCCCACAATGTTATGGCAGCCCTTTAATCTACTCTAAGATCAATCCAACCATTCCCTTCCTTTTCTGGCTTTAATTGTAGAAATGATCTGACAAAACTGACCTCCATTGCAAAGTGAGAACACACTATTCCATTTCATGCACTAATGTTAAGCCATTTTCTGTCACAATTTAATGTCATTTTTTGAGGGAGTGCCTCCCCCCACCGCCTAAACCCCCAACACCACATGGCATGAATTCACAGTTGACAAAGTTTGTCACTCTCCACAAGGGTGGGTTGGGGAAAATGTTTTGTGCTTTGGATACCTAATTTATTTTGTTCTGTCTTTTCCATTCTCTCTGAAGAAAGCAACAGTTGGACCAAGTTACTGTGCTAAGCCCCACGTAATTCATGTAGATCTGTGCTGTTGTCAGGTGTGGTCACAGTATTTCCCCTTAAATTCCTCCTGAGCATAGCCATAAAAATGGTTATTTAATGCTTTTAAGAAAGAAAAGAACATTGCATGGGGGAGCATTTAATAGTAATTAGAATTGGGTTGGATGTGGGCCCAACAATGGGTTGAGAACCTATTGACTTTGGACCAGTTCAGAAGCACATTCCCAAAAGCAGTTTGAGAAGGGCAATAAATGAAATCAAAGCATGTGTGATTAAGATGGGTAATTATTGAAGCCTTTGGCTGAAAACTATGTTTTCTCTGCCACTGAGGTTTTGACCACATCTACAGGATTCCATGGCACAATTACTTGATAGCATATGTAAAGGAGAGAAATTGTGTTGGCTGTTTGATCTGAACATCTGAACAATCAGGCTCCCATCCATCTGAACAATCAGGCTCCCACCCCAATCAAGAGCGCTACCCTCTCTGCCTCAGACTAGGTCAGGGGTCGGCAACCTTTACCACTGAAAGAGCCATTTGGACCCGTTTCCCACAGAAAAGAAAACACTGGGAGCCACAAAACCCATTTGACATTTAAAATGAAATAACACTGCATACAACGTTTTTTTTTTGCCTTTATGCTATGTATAAACAAACTATAATGTGTTGCATTTATGAAATTGATGAACTCCTGCAGAGAAAACGAAATTACATTTCTGCATGCAACAAAAACATTTTGAACTCCGAAAAAAAGACGTTGGGTTGAAGGTTACTTTTAAGTAAAATACTCAACGTCTATTTGAGTCCTTCTTGTATTTATGAAAAACGCCAAACTTAAATTGTCCGCCAGCAGCAAACCAAAAATAACGTCAGCCAGCTGTCAACCTGAAAAATAAAAGGACTATTTAACTGAACAATGAAAAAATATGAATATACGTAAAATAATAGGCAATAAAAATACTTATCATACTTGGTTAATGGGATTTCTGCTCCTGGACCTCAGCGCACAGCATCTGCACAACAGGGCTGTATGACGTCACCTTCATCTTTACACAGGATCGCAAGCTGTCATCTGTGAGGCGTGCGCGATGTTTGTTTTTAATAAAGTTCATGTTGAAGAACACATGCTCACAGACATATGTGGATCCAAAGATCAACAGGACTCCAAGCGCATACTTTTTAATGTTTACATAAATGTCGGGCATAGCATTCCATGTTTCGAACACAAGTTTGTCCGGTGTAGGGAGGTTTTCAATATCACTCCATTTGTGATTCTGAGCAAGAACGGCCTTCTGACGGGCAACATCTTCAAGGTCTGCTGTCAAGTGTCTAAACTTGGACACCTATATGTCTTTGTCGGCTATGTCGGCCAGTTCCATCTCAAGATCAGGTTGACTCACACCTGCCAATGCAGTCTTATTCAGTAGGGATGGATCGATGCTTAGGGGAGTGACCGGGAAGGATAATGTGTTTTTTACCTCTCTGAACTCACAGAAGCATTTCCCAAACGATGTTTGCATTGCGATGATTGCAGAATGTAAATACTCCGAATTTATCATGTCGTGACCTTGTTTGAACTCTCTCAAATTGGGGAAGTGAGACAATGTGCCTGTCTGTAAATCTCTGGCAAGCACTGTCAACTTGCGCTTGAATGCCAAAACATCCTCCAACATGTGTAGGGCTGTACGTCCTTACCCCTGAAGAGCTGTGCTCAGCGTGTTCAGGTGCGCTGTCATGTCTACCATGAAGTGTAGATTTTCCAGCTACTTTGGCTGTTCCAGCTCAGGAAAGGTGAGCCCTTTGCTGCCCAGGAAAGTTTTCACTTCTTCCAGACATGCGACAAAGTGTTTCAGCACCTCCCCTCTGGACAGCCAGCGATAAAAACACGTTGTAGCGGTGTGCGACACGCAGTCAGTAAACTGCAGTCAAAGATAACTTTATTCGAACTAAACAGCCTTGCTTTTAAGCCTCCCTCAACCCACCCCACATGGGCACGGATGCTCCAAAAGACACGTACTCACAAACCCCCGTAGGCTATCTCCCTTAGCCTGAACGCTGGCTAATTGTGAGCCGGTTCGGATGTGCCAGGAAATGGGTCGCCACAATGTTTTATTTAGATTGTACAAGATCACCATAATCTTCAAAATTAGAATTACATTTCAAAAACTAACAAACTAACATAAAATACATTTTAATTAAATACTGACCATTTATTTTCCAAAGCCACAGGGAGCCGCAGCACAGAGATGAAAGAGTCGCATGCGGCTCCGGAGCCGTGGGTTGCCGACCCCTGGACTAGGCAAATCCAACAAATCGAACAGCCTTTAATCCCCAGTCGTCTGTCATGACTGACATTGATCCTGTTCCTCTACAAGAATATGAATAGATCAGAATTAAAGACGCTTTCTGGTAACCTGCTCTATATGTCAAGGCCAGTGAATTGGTAACCACATTCACTGTCCAGGATCAGGATACTGTCAGACAGTGCCCACCTCCTTGTTGCACCCTCACCATTAGCAACTTTCTCCCACTCCTTCCATAATAACTTGTCCCATTGAATGTCTGTTTCGTTTTTTAACCCTATCCATAGTCATGATCATCAAAGTTCAAAGTGCATTAATTTTAGAAGTATTTATACTTTATACAACCTTGAGATTTGTCACCGTGAGGTAGCCATGAAACAAAGAACCCCATTAAAAACAAAAGACCGTCAAACACCCAGTGTGTAGAGAGAGGGAAAAAGCAAATTGTGAAAACAGCATTCAGAAATGAAGTTCACAATGCCAGGCATCACTGCAGCTGATTCAGAAGGCCTCAGGCTGGCGGAGTTGTGAAAACCCCGCGGAGCAGTGAGCCAAAGCAGTCTGTCTCTCGCCTCCGGCCCCGACACCACGACCATTTCCACGATTAAAGCTTCTTAAATTAAAGCTCTTCCCCCTTACACCTGTGATTTTCAGACAACATAGGAGTTAGGGAACGCCAGCCTGCACACTCTGCTGTAGTTCTAACTTTGTTGCTCCACATCTAAGAGAGTGTGGAGAAATTTTTTCTGCCCAACTTGCCGTATGCAGTTAGTCAGATCTGTGAAAAAAAACACACAACAGAATGCAGATTGCAAAGTGCCAGCGGTAATTGGAAAGGAAAATCAAGAGGTTTAAAATGGAGCTTCCAGCTTGCTATCACTGGTTTAATCCAGCACACACACACACACACACACACACACACAAATATATATATACACACACACACACACATACACTCGCTCTCTCTGTCTCTCTCTCTCTCTCTCTCTCTCTCTCTCTCTCTCTCTCTCTCTCTCTCTCTCTCTCTCTCTCTCTCTCTCTCTCTCTCTCTCACACACTTCATCCTGCCTTCAGCATTCAGTGTTTCCTTATCACACAGATTAACTTGTTAGGAGGTGGGAAGACTGGGAAATCACAAGGGGGCACACCACTTCTACTTAGCCTGTTAAATATAGACACGATCCAGCCTTATCTTGGAGGTAGAATCAGCAGCATTCCACTAGGTGATCCAAACCAATCCACAATTGTATTAAGTTAGACCATAATGAAGGTGCTGTCCCTCAGTCTGTGACTTTTCTTTTAGCAGGGGCCAACATCATCCATCATACTAACTATGGTTAGGTTCCAATAGATCCCTAGCCTATTTAATCAATGTCATTGGGGAGAAATTGTGGTTAAGCACAGCAGTGTGGCTCCTTGCAGAGAAATATAAAAACGTTAGAACCCAGGCTCTCCTGCTGTATGTGGGTGCAGACAGAAATACTCTCCTGTACTTTGCTTTTGCTATGGTTGTAAGTATATTTGAGGTTTACACTGAAGCTTTAAACATAGGTACGGTTGGCGTCACTGTCCATTCCAATAGGAAACATCGAGTTAGTTCATGTTTAGAAGTGAAGTATGCTGACAAAATGGGATATGGAGGGCTATAGTCGATGGGAGTGGGCAGTCTAAATGGTTTTAGCATGGACTAGATGGGCTGAACTTCTCTATGACTCTGTGTCCATCATACATAGTTACCAGATTGAGTGATGAAGTACATGGCTACAATGCAGAGCTTGTCATGAGGTCATCAGCTTGCGTGACCACATTATAAACAGTAGACAGTGTTAAAACATCGAACACTGGAGAGCAAGTATTTTAACCTTCAGAACATACAGGAATTGGGAGCCAAGTCTTATTACAGACTACAAATGCACCAATTGCAGCCTTGATGCAGCACATTAAACTGCTGAGATCAGTGTAATAAATAGTCCTTAAACTGTTACACAAGCATAGTAGTGGACAAACCCAAGTGTAGAACACGGGCATGGATGCAGAGTCAGGAGGTGTTATTAAGGTAGCAAGCATGGAGCCAGTATCCAGGAGCAATGTCTGACCTAGAACTGGTAATCCTAAGAACCTTGAAACAAGATCACTCACACCAGAGTCAACTAACAAACTGGCAGCTCCTTGTTGTGATCACAGGGTTTTTATACTGCATTTGCTGATGGAAAGCAGGTGTTTGCAGTTAGTGGAATCTGGGAATGATTGGAAACTAAACGATGTGATTGAGGCCCAATTCCTGAGGTAAATAGCCAGGTGGTCAATTGCCAGAAGGGACCATGACATAAACAGCCTTATTATTAAGTAGCGACAACTATAGTGTTTGCATTTAGACCAGAGAACATTTTGTCAACTAATTCTTGAAACCTGGGAATAAGAGCTAATGAACACTAGTTTTGTGATCCCTGTAAACATCTAAGTGCCTTAACTTCACTCTGCAACATAATTGAGGTTTTGAAGAGTGTAAATGGTTGTGCAAGTTTAGCATAATGACACATTGAGGTAGACATTGAAACTTCGAGCCAAAGAGATCAAGTGATTTGAGATTCATTGGAGATGACAGGGAATCGGGTAACAGTTTACTTACATGTAATGCTATCAACATTGATGCTTTTTATACATTTCCTTACAGTTCTATCGTCCAGCTTGAACATTCTGCTCATGAATCAGAATCTATCATCCACTGGGAGAAAGGACATCCTGCTGCAGTTATATAGGGCCTTGTTGAGGCTGCACCTGGTGTATTATTTATATTTGCATTCCTTGCTTAAAATTCTTACAGTCCTTGGCATTCTGGATGTGGGAAGGATACTTTCCCTGTAGTCGAGGAGTCTAGAACCAGCAGTCAGGCTCAGAACACAGAGAATTGAGGAGATATCTCAACAGTCTTAGGGCAATGAATCTTTGACATTGCCTATACCAGAGGGCTGTGAATCCTCATTCACTGCGTTCATTCAACAACGTGATTGATGCCAGGACATGTCCTGTTCTCACTGCTACCATCTGGGTGGATGTTCAGAAGCCTGAAGGCACACACTCAATGATTCAGGAACAGCAACTTCCCCTCGATTTCTGTATGGGCATTGAACCCAGGAACACTGACTCACTACTTATTTCCATTTTTAGACTATTTATTTAGTTTAACTATTTAATATCTATACCAGGCATGGGCAAACTACGGCCCGCGGGCCATATGCGGCCCGTTAAGATTTTTAATCCGGCCCGCAGAACTTGATGAAATTATATTAATAAACCTTGTTAATGTTTTTTCCCCGCAATTCTGGCATTTTCCCAATAGATGACGCACTCTATATACATTGACCTTTGTTGAGGTGCAGCGTATTACTCCACATTTGTGCTTTACTCTTTGTTCGGCTCGACCTATTTGTGTGAACAGTCGTTCAGCGTCATGAACATCAACAAGGCCAGCCACAGATCCAAGTTAACTGACCAACACTTCAGATCCATCCTGAGAATCGCCACAACAAAACTAAATCCAGACTTTGATGTGCTGGCTAAAAAGGGAGATCAACAACACTGTTCCCACTGAAATTAAAAATAAGTTTCTTCATTGTGTTATGTAAAAAATGCATTTGAAAATATTTTTTTCAATAAGCCTTACATGTTACATGTCATTTCTGTTAAGTGATGGACATGAGTAGTGCGCAGTTGCACGTACGTTCTCAAAATAAAAAATGCGCTCCAGATCAAATAACGCGCTCCGCATACTGGCGCGCTGTCACTGTTCTGTCTTTGTGCTGGTCATTGTTGAGTTTTGGCACAGGGGACAATTGAATAAGAAGGAGCAGGACAAGTAGACCTGCATCTCCTACCGTTTTTGAAATAAAGACAGTCAGGAGGAGAGTGATTATGATAATATCTTGAAGGATAACAGTATTTTCAGTGCTTTAAAGTAATAACTGTTACTATTAAAAAAAGCTGTAATTTATTCGTTTAATTTTCAGTTTTAAAAGTCATTTCAATAAATAGCTAGATACCATGGGACTTCAAAGACAGATATTTTGTTGTAATGCATTTGTTCATTTTCAATTGAAATTAAAGCACATGTTTTCTACATATCCCATGATATTTTATTTTCTCTTATGAGGTGTATTACCAAAACACTCCGTCCATCTGTTCCTGGTCCGGCCCCCCTGTCAAATTTTAGAACCCTTTGTGGCCCACAAGTCAAAAAGTTTGCCCACCCCTGATCAATACACTTACTGTAATTCACAGGGTTTTTTTTTCTCTATTGTTATGGATTGCATTGTATTGCTGCTGCAAAGTTAATGAATTTCAGGGCATGTGCCGGTGATAATAAACCTGATTCTGATTCTGAATCCGATTCTGTTCAATTTCTGGATATCAAAGCAATCACAGCATATAAGGATAGTCAAGGGAAATTGTGCTGAGGCAGAACACCAGCCAGGATGTTATTGAATGGTGGAGCAGCACTTAATGGCCAGATGGCCTACTCCTGCTCTTACTTCTCATGCTTTGTAGTGCTGTCCACTAATGCATATTGCCACTCATGCACTGTGCTTCAAATTAAAATTTTTATCTTTGGTTTAAGATCCTTGAATATTCTCACTCAGTCCTATATTAATAGTTTACTTCTAAACTTCTTAGAGCTCTGCACTCCTCCATCTCAGCCCACTTCTCTTCCCTTTTCATAATCCTCCTGTCAACATTTAACGTTCTTGCTGCACATGGATATTATCTTGCTGCTTATGTCTGTTGCAAATTTGCTGAACACTAAATCACATTACATTCCTCTAAACAAAACGAGTGACTATATTTCAAATTTCTCCAGTGAGCCTGCCTGTCTTGAGGTAAACAATGGTTCTTTGTCTTGACAACTTCTGGACTGCATGGAGAAACGTGGTGAAATGGAATGCCTGGGTGTGAAAGGCCTTTGTTGGGACAACTTTCCAGTTTGATGCTCCTTTGCTTCCTGGTGGTACCCACGATGCGGAGAAGATGTAATGTGCCCACGTCCTGGGTTATGTGGTTACGGCCATAACAAGATGTTTAGTGTTAATTTTTAACTAGTATTATTGAGGCATCCTCCTGAGATATAAAACTGTCCAGGCTCAGGAAGCCTATAGTTAATTTAAATGTGATTGCATTATGATCAGATAAAACAGCTGTTAAACTAAGGCTCCTGCCATCTGACCTGATTAATGATCACATTCAGATGACGGGCAAAAGATGATATAGAATTCAATCACCACTTTATTAGGTAGCTCGTACCTGAAAAAGTGGCTACTGAGTGTATAGTGTATGTTAATGGCCTCTGCTGCTGTAGTCCATCCACTTCAAGGGGTTGAGACGCTGTCGCTTTCCTGTCACCTTGAGCCAGTCTGGCCATTCCCCTCCGATCTCTGTCACTAAAGCATTTTTGGCCACTGAACTATTGCCCACTGAATTTTTTTTTTTGTTTTTTGCACCACTCTCTGTTAATTCTAGAGACAGTTGTGCTTGAAAATCCCAGGAGATCAGCAGTTTCCGAGATACTCAAACCCATTCTGTCTGGCATCGACAATCATTCCACGGTCAAAGTCATTTAGATCACATTTCTTCCCCGTTCTGATGTTTGGTCTGAACGAGTGAACCTCCTGGCCGTGTCTGCATGCTGTTGTGCCTTGAGTTGCTGCCATTTGATTGGCTGATCAGATATTTGCACAAACGAGCAGGCAGACAGGCATACCTAAAAAAGTGCCCCCCAAGTGTAAATATTAGAAGGCAGTAAGGGTAGGGAGGAGTGACAGAGCTGAAGGCAGTAAGGGTAGGGAGGAGTGACAGAGATGAAGGCAGTAAGGGTAGGGAGGAGTGACAGAGCTGAAGGCAGAGAGTCCACTCCTCAGCTTTGAGCTAAGAAGGATTTCTTCCCAAGCCTTCTTTTTGTGACAGATAAGATGTTCCTCTGCAACTCGTTTGTATGGTTCCTTAGTCTGTATGAACTGTACTCGTGGTTGGAAATCCTTCCTACAATTACAAACTCTGTTAGAATTATTCCTTAAAATAAATGTGTTCCGTTTAAAATACAACAAAATAAAATAATAAATGTTTTGTTAGCTGTGAGAATCTGCTCCTTGTTTGGGAAGGGGTCTCATCACTTAAAATGGTAATTATTGACAGTAAACCCTTTCAGAAAAGAGACTAGAGTAATTAAGTAAATCAATCTTTGAACTATAGGTTGATGCAGTGTAATCTCCCTAAACTGAAGGCACTCACAGACACTGATAAATATTAGAATTAAGGTCTTGGCTTACACTTAGGACTCTAGAATAGGGGACACTAAATATCATCATGTCATACACTATGATCAAAGTATTATGTGTGGATGGTATAATCACAGAGATATATTTCCATAAGCTCCCACCAAATATGTGGAGAAGGGGATGTCGTAGATAGTGTGTAGGTGGAGGAGTGTATTGTGGATTTAATACTTAAGTAATATTTAAAATATATTGTTTGATTAAGCATTCTTGTTCATTTAAATACTTCATTATGGGTTACATGTAAAAGCACATGTAACATGATCACATGATCATGCATACATCATCACGGCATGTCATATATCCTCACCTCGCTTAAAGTAAAAACAAAGTTTATATGCATCTCTTGGCTCCCCTGTTTCCCTTTCAATTGATTTTATGTTCTGAGGTTACAAAACATAATGTAGCAATGAGCTACCTACTTGTTGAGGGGCAGCAAGATGATTAAAAAATCACTACAAGATATTTGAGTTTAAAAAAGCAGTCTAACACTTGTCTCTTCAGAAGGGGGAGAGAGAAAACATTGAGTTTAAAAAAAGCAGAGAACAGAATAATTCACGGGTTCATAAACAGTGATTACTGGGTGATAATATTCATTAATATAAGAAAGCTGAAATTGCTTGCTGCATCAAAAGATAGATGTACTCAACAGATAATTGGCTTGCATATGCAGAGCTAATTGATCAGTAGTTAGAAGCAAATTGAATAGCTAATGAGAAACAAAAAGCAGTTTTGCTGAATGCATTGGGGTTAAAGGCATACAGATTGATTCGAAATTTAACTGCTTCAACCAAACCAGCTGAAATGAACTTTGCTGATATTGTGATAGTAATATAAGCACATTTAGAACTGAAATGTGCTGCCGACAAAAAAGCCTTGCAGAGGGTGGTTAGGGGAGCAGAGAATGTTATTGTGGTCTCCCTATCTTCTGTCCAAGACCCCTTTCAGAGTCGATGCCTCCAGAAGACACGGTACATCATTAAAGACCTCTCACACCCTCTCCATGAACTGTTTGTTCTTCTGCCATTGGGTAAACATTACAGGAGCATCAAAACTAAAACCACAAGGCTACTAAACAGCTTCCTCCCACAGGCAGTCAGACTGCTAAATAGCTGCTCTACCTGACTCTGTTTTGGACACTTTTAACTTTCACTGGACACTTATAAATTGTTTTTAAATGACATGTGGCTGTTGTGTTTTGTTATGTTTATTATTTAGTGTTGCATTTGTTATGTTATGATTGCGCTGCTCCTGGGAAATGCTGTCTCATTCTGCTCTGGAATAACTCCCCCCCCCCACCTCTTTTACCGCCCTTCCAAACCCTCAAACCTCTCTGGCTCTCCAGCAAAAATAACATTTGTCTCTCAGCACTAACTTGCTATCAACCTTTTTGACTCTCCTTATAGGCCTTGATTAAAAACTACTTGTTAACATTCCGGTGAAGAGACCTGAGACATTTATACTCTGGCAATGATCAATAGGGGTGGCAGGGGTTCTGGAGGATTGGAGGTTTGCAGATGTTGTTCCCTTATTCAAGAAAGGGAGTAGAGAAAACCCAGGAAATTATAGACCAGTGAGTCTTACTTCAGTGGTTGGTAAGTTGATGGAGATGATTCTAAAAGGCAGGATTGATGAACATTTGGAGAGGTATAATATGATTAGGAATAGTCAGCATGGCTTTGTGAAAGGCAGGTTGTGCCTTACAAGCCTGATTGAATTTTTTGAGGATGTGACTAAACATATTGATGAAGTAGAGCAGTAGATGCAATGTATATGGATTTCAGCAAAGCATTTGATAAGGTACCCCATCCAAGGCTTATTGAGAAAGTAAGAAGACATGGGATCCAAGGGGACATTGCTTTGTGGATCCATAACTGGCTTGCCCACAGAAGGCAAAGATTGGTTGTAGACAGGTCATATTCTGCATGGAGGTCAGTGACAAGTGGTGTGCCTCAGGGATCTGTTCTGGGACCCCTTCTCTTCGTGATTTTTATAAATGACCTGGATGAGGAAGTGGAGGGATGGGTTAGTAAGTTTGCTGATGACACAAAAGTTGGGTGTTTTTGGATAGTGTGGAGGGCTGTCAGAGGTTACACCAGGACATCGATAGGATACAAAACATGGCTGAGAGGTGACAGATGGAGTTCAACACAGATAAGTGTGAACTGGTTCATTTTGGTAGGTTAGATATGTTGGCAGAATATATTATTAATGGTAAGTCTCTTAGCAATGTGGAGGATCAAAGGGCTCTTGGGGTTCAAACCATAGGACACTAAAAGCTGCTGTGCAGGTTAACTGTGTGATTAAGAAGGCATATGGTGCATTGGCCTTCATTAACCATGGGATTGAACTTAAGAACCGAGAGATAATGCTACAGCTGTATAGGACCCTGGTCAGACCATCACTTGGAGTACTGTGCTCAGTTCTGGTCACCTCATTACAGGAAGGATGTGGAACTATAAAGAGGGTGCAAAGGAGATTTACAAGGATGTTGCCTGGATTGGGGAGCATGCCTTAGGTCGAGTGAACATGGCCTTTTCTTCTTGGAGTGATGGAGGATGAGAGGTGACCTGATGGAGGTGTATAAGATGATGAGAGGTATTGATCGTGTGGATAGTCAGAGGCTTATTCCCAGGGCTGAAATGGCTAACAAGCGAGGGCATAGTCTTAAAGTGCTTGGAAGTAAGTACAGAGGAGAGGTCAGGGTAGGTTTTTTAAGCAGAGAGTGGTCAGTCCGTGGAATGGGCTGCCAGAAACAGTGGTGGAGGCAGATACAATTGGGTCTTTTAAGTGACTCCTGGATAGGTACATGGAGCTTAGAAAAATAGAGGGCTATGGGTAACCCTAGGTAATTTCTAAAGTAAGTACATGTTTGGCACAGCATCGTGGGCTGAAGGGCCTGAATTGTGTTGTAGATTTTCTATGTTTCTACATTTCTAAATGAAAATTGTAGTAGTAGGTCCACTCAGTATAAAGTTGTGATTTATTTGCAGAACTAAAATAAATTAATCCTCTGAATAATCTAAAAATTGATGCCTGCCAAGGACTAGAGGAGAGAGATCTCCAGAATCCAGGATATCCAGCATCCTATTCTGCAGTACAATTTTCATTCCAATGTACTTTCTTCACATAACGATGTGAAAGTGATCAGATCATCTGTTCCTAAATGATTTTGGGTGAGGTATAGACTGGCCAAGACACAAGGGAGAACATCTCATAACATATTTCAAAATAATGATCAGGGAGTTTATTATTTACCTGGGAGAGTATGAGGATTTTGTGTTAGCATCTCAACTGGAAGAGGACACTTAAACTTGCACTAGTGTTAGGCTGGATGTTCAGTTCTTGGAGTAATGGCTGAGTTGAATTATTCTCTGATCTTGGCAATTTCCATGCAAACATTTTGTCTCCATACGAGGAGACATCATCAATATGCTGTTGTTTGTAGTGCGTCCTCTGAATGCTTGGCCTTTATTCAGCTGATTGGACACTATTTCAGAAACTCAGTTGTGATGTGGGGAAGAAATCTCATTGCCGTGTGGCAAATTTCATGCCCTGTGATCAGGAATTTTGCCCATATTGGCTCAAAAATAGGGTTGAGGTCTACGTGTTTGTTTGCAGAATTGTTTGTGGAAAACCAAGCTTCCAGGAATTTTCTTGCATGCTGAGTATTTGCTTGCACCATGACTTTCATTGATGCCCAGTCGAGCTTGTGCCCCTCTCAAGTTTCATGAATAGAGATGAGTGAGAGTCGGTCATGCTACTTTACAGACAGTCGATGTTCGTGAATCCTTGTGGATAGTTTTCTCCCAGTTTGGCTGATGTAATATTTGCTGCAGTCCCTGCACTGGGTTTTAGACCACATTGGTCTTATCTAATTGCTCTTAGCTAATTACTCCGAGTAATCTTCAAACTTCAAAGTGACAGTCAAGAACTGCAGACTTTAAACCCGAATGGAAGCCTGCAGAAGTATAAAGAATGAGAAGAAACCCAATTAGGGCAGTAGTTATTAAACTTTCCAAACCCAAACCCAGTGTCTTCTGTTTGAAGGAACCTATCTTGGAATAATGATTTTTGTGGAGATGAATTCTGAGGAAAGAAGATTTAGAGGGCAAAGTAAAACCCAGAGATGCTCATCTGATTTAAGCATTATTTGGGTAACAGTTTGAACAGATGGGAGATTGTTATCCATGAAAACATGGGCAGATTAACTGGTGGAGATGCATAGTATAAATGTTGTGGCTGTTTGCTTAGTTTTGAAGGACCAAGGAAAATTTATGAAGCATTTGCTTTTAAGATTTAATAGCAAGTGCTCTTTGAGCACTTGTGAAGAGAACGATGTCAATGAGTGGGATGTCCATTTCAATCTGTGTTCACTTTTAACTCTGCTGATCAGAATTTTTTTTTACATCATCAAAGAGAAATAGTCTCTTTAGGAGAATTTTGTGGCAAACACCAGGAGTTGGATTGAAACTGCACTGTTCATTAAATAGTGAACCTTCGTAGCTCACAAACAGACATTCCTTTTCTCAGTTTATCATGACCGAGGTCACAATAAAAAAAAAGGCACATAGCATATTGAACCATTTGGCTCTTATCCAAAGTTTATAAATAATCCCCCATTCTGAACTGTTTCATACAGAATTGCGACTGCTTTTCAAATACTTCGATTGCCTTGGTGTTTCTCAGCATTTCCCATGGCATCTCCTCAATCCATCGAGGACTGAGACATTCCACCGGGGCTCTCTGTGCTCTCTGTCCATGTGCTTGTTTGTTAAGAGCCTATCAGGAAACCTCTCCAATTATCCTGTGATGACACGTGAATGTTGACAGATAACTACACTGGCTTATTCAAATGCACTACAAAATTTGTATGTTCAAGTCAAGTCAAGTCAAGGCACTTTTATTGTCATTTCGACCATAACTGCTGGTACAGTGCATAGTAAAAATGAGACAACGTTTTTTCAGAACCATGGTGTTATATGACATATTACAAAAACTAGACTGAACTACATAAAAAAAACTACACTAGGCTACAACCCTACCCGGGCAGGCATTACAATAAATGATAAACAGGACAATAGGGCAGTAAGGTGTCAGTCCAGGCTCTGGGTATTGAGGAGTCTGATAGCTTGGGGGAAGAAACTGTTACATAGTCTGGTCGTGAGAGCCCAAATGCTTTAGAGCCTTTTCCCAGATGGCAGGAGGGGGAAGAGATTGTATGAAGGGTGCGTGGGTTCCTTCATAATGCTGTTTCCTTTGCGGATGCAGCGTGTAGTGTAAATGACTGTAATGGCGGGAAGAGAAACTCTGACGATTTTCTCAGCTGACCTCACTATCCGCTGCAGGGTCTTGTGATCCGAGATGGTACAATTTCTGAACCAGGCAGTGATGCAGCTGCTCAGGATGCTCTCAATACATCCCCTGTAGAATGTGATGAGGATGGGGGGTGGGAGATGGACTTTCCTCAGCCTTCGCAGAAAGTAGAGACTCTGCTGGGCTTTCTTTGCTATGGAGCTGGTGTTGAGGGACCAGTTGAGATTCTCTGTCAGGTGTACACCAAGAAATTTGGTGCTCTTAATGAACTTTACCGAGGAGCCGTCAATGTTCATTAGGGAGTGGTTGCTGCGGTCCCTCCTGAAGTTAACAACCATCTCTTTTGTTTTGTTCACATTCAGAGACAGGTTGTTGGCTCTGCTCCAGTCTGTTAGCTGCTGCACCTCCTCTCTGTAAGCTGACTCGTCATTCTTGCTGATGAGACCCACCACGGTCGTGTCATCAGCTAACTTGATGATGTGGTTCGAGCTGTTATGGAGTTTGATTCAAAATAAGGAAGATCATAATTTGGTCAAGATTCCTAATGCTTGGCCAGAATAGTAAGTGCAGAGTATATGTGCACAAAGGTGAATTTCTAGGCTTCTTGTAAGGAGGATAGCACCAGGTTAGAAAGTCCCTACTGTCTTGTCACCAATAAGATTTTGATTCAAATTAGACCAAACTCTCACTGTGTTAAGCGGCATTGTATTGAAAACTGGTAAATATTCCAATCTTGAGCTCTCAGAGAGAAGCTCGGTCTGAAGACAGCCCCCGTTGAAGAACTGTGCTGAAGTATTAAAGGCCTATTTCTGAGACACATCAACCTCCCACGATACCTTTTGACTAACTTTGCTGAGTTTATTCATGTTGATTGAGTTTCGACAGTCAAACAAACACTGAGAGAATGGATGCTGAATTAACCCATTCATATCCCAGTCTGCTGGTTGTCCTTGAGAAGGTGGTAGTGAGCTGCCTACTCGAACTGCTGCAGACTGTGAGTGAAATGTATGTAGTTTGGTGATGTATTTCATTACACGAGCCCATCATCTTTACATGAGCTTGCTGCGTGCATTGCTTGATTTTTGCTCTCACTTGATGGTAATAGAGGTGCAGTGAGGGTTATGCTCTCCCAGTCCATTGCTGATGGCCCAAACTGCTTTATAAATGGCCAGTGGTGAGCAGTTTCACCTATTGTTGATCAAGCTCATTTTGTGGGCCACTAGTTCCACAATGTCAACGTGAAAGCAAGACTTCAGCAAACTCCACAGGGGCTAGACAGTGGGTATAGCAGTCGCAGGCTGATCAGTGCAGAGTACAGTAAGATTTCCCTTGTACACAAACTCATATCCGGCACAAGCTCATCCTAGAAGCCAATGTTATGTTTTGTAATTTGAAAATATTCAACTAATTCAAAAAATACATGGGAGGCCAAAGAATGCTGGTGTAACTTTGTCTTTAAGCGAGATGCATACTTACCAACTGGTAATGTGATGATGTATGCAATGAATGTAATTAAACAAACAAAATTGCTTAATCTATATATATATATATATATATACTGTACACACACATGCATACACACACATACACAAGATTACTGAAATATTAAATACACACAGCTATGACTTTCTGGATTCGAGCAGCATGGTCAGTGCCTCCACCAAGCACTCTGAGGGATGTTTGCTGAAGTCCCATGTTTCTCCTGAGTGGTCAGTATGGAAAGATACTGGTTTATCCACTGAACCATGTTGGGTCTTGCCTGGATTCTCCAGTTTTCTCCTGCATCTCGAAAAGGTGCTGGTTGGTACCTGTTTTAGTTCTTGTAAGTTGCCCCAAGTTTGTAAATGGGTGGCAGAAAGCTCATCTAGGAGTTAATGGGCACATACAAGGCACTAGGCTAAGTTCAAAGTAAGTTTATTATCAAAGTACACATATGTCGCCATGTACAACCCTGAGATTCATTTTCTTGCAGTTGGGGTGATGTGTAGCATGGATAGAGGATTGGTTAACCATAGAAAGCAGAGAGTTGGGATACATGGGTGTTTCTCTGGTTGGCAATCAGTGGTGAGTGGTTTGCCACAGGGGTGGTGCTGGGCCCACAACTGTTCATGATCTACTGTACATTAACAGAGAGGGGACCGAGTGTAGTGTATCTAAGCTTGCTGCTGATACTAAAGTGAGTGAAAAGCAAATTGTGCAGAGGATATGGAGAGTCTGCAGAGAGATATTGACGGGTTAAGTGAGTGGGCAGGGGTCTGGCAAATGAAGTACGATGTTGGTTATTGCAAGGTCATCCACTTTTGAAAGCAAAATGGAAGATCAGATTATTATTTAAATGGTAAAAGGCTGCAGCATGGTGCTGTGCAGAGGGAATTGGGAGTGCTTGTGCATGAAACACAAAAGGTTGCATTCCAGGTTTTGCAGGCTATCAAGAAGGCCTTCATTGCTAGAGGGATTGAAGTTAAGTGCAGGAAGGTTATACTGTAACTATACAGGGTACTATTGGGGCCACATCTGGAGTACTGCGTGCAGTTCTGGTCTCCTGAACATTCAGCCTGATTTCAATCTCCTTTCTATATACTGATTCACCCAATGACAGTTATAGAGTCATAGAAAAATACAGTACAGAAACAGGCCCTTCAACCCATCTAGCCTGTGCTATACTATTTAAACTGCCTACTCCCATTGACCTGCACAGGGATCATAGACCTCCATTCCCCTACCATCCATATACCTATCCAAACTTCTCTTAAGGGTTGAAATTGAGCTTGCATGCACCGCTTGCACTGGAAGTTCATTTCTCACACTCATGGCCCTCCGAGTGAAGAAGTTTCCCCTCATGGTTCCCTTAAACTTTTCACCTTTCACCCTTAATTCATGCTGTAGCCCACCCAACCTCAGTGGAAAAAGCCTGCTTGCTTTTACCCTGCCTAAACCCCTCATAATTTTGTATACCTCAACAGAGTTGTGTCATTGGCAAATTTAACTAACATTGGATCTGTGCTCAGCCTCACAGTTATAAAGTGAATAGAGCAGGGGGCTAAGTACACAGCCTTGTGACGCACCTGTGCTGTCTTCAAGCTTATTGATTAGTTTTGAGGGGACAATATCATTGAATGCCAAGTTGTAGTCAATGAAGAGCACCCTGACGTGTACATCTTTGCTGATCAGATGTTCCAGGGTTGAGTCAAGAGGCAATTAAATGGCATCTGCTGTTGACCTGTTACGACGGTAGGCAAATTAGAGCAGATTCATGTTGCTTCTCAGGCAGGAGTTGGTATGTTTCATCACCAACCTCTCAAAGCACTTCATCACCGTGGATGTAAGTGCTACTGGACGATAGTCATTGAGGCAGGTTACCATGTTCTTCTTAGGCACCGGTATAGTTGAAGCTGCTTGTAGCAGGTGGGTATCTCAGACTGCTGAAGAGAGAGGTTAAAGATATCGGTGAACTGTCCAGCCAGTTGATCAGCAAAGTACTTGGCCAGGTAACGCACATGAGCCGGATGCTCTCCGTAGGTTCACCGTCATGAAGGATGTTCTCGCATCAGCTTCAGGGACTGAAATCACGGGGCCATTGAGGTCTGGAGGAGTTTGTGAACATGCCTCCATATTTTGACAGTCAAAGCGAGTGTAAACGGCATTCAGCTCAACTGGGAGTGAAGCTTTTGTTTTAATCATTGTCGCTTAGTTTCCCTTGTAGGAGGAGATAGCATTCAGGCTCTGCCACGGCTGTGGAGCATGCCTCAGGATTCAAGTTTTGTCCACAATTGCCACTTAGCCTGTCCGATGACTTTCTGGAGATCATACCTGGACCTCTTGTAACTTCTTCATCGCCAGCTACATGCCTGTGATCGGGCCCTCAGCAGGTTGAGAATCACATGGTTCATCCAGGATTTCTGGTCATGGAAGACTGAACAATATTGTGGGGACACACTCACTTACGGTTGTAGAGTTCATGAAGGTGCCTCCATACATTGATGGTCAAAGCAGGCATAAAAGGCATTGAGTCTTTTTGGGAGTAAAGACTTGCTGTAACCTATGTAACTTGGGTTCACTTTGTAGGGGGTGATCACAACATGCAAGTTCCCCTTCAGGTTCCCCTAAGTATTTCACCTTTCGCCCTTTACCTATGACCTCCAGTTCTAGACTCACCCAGCCTCAGTGGAAAATACCTGTTTGCATTTACTGTATTATTATATGCCACTCATAATTCTGTCCACATCCATCAAAACTCCCCTCATTCTCCAATGCAACACACACAGAATGCTGGAGGAAGTCAGCTAGTTAAGGAGTATCTATGGAGAGGAATAAACAGGTGATGTTTCAGGCTGAGACCCTTCATCAGGACTGGAAAGGACGGGGAAGAAGTCAGAATAAGAAGGGGGACGAGGGGAAGGAGTGCAAGCTCGCGGGTGACAGGTAAAACCAGATGAGGGGGAAGGTGGGTGGCTGGGGGGAGAGGGAATGAAGTGAGAAGCTAGGCTGTGGTAGGGTGAAGAAATAAAGGGCTGAGGAAGAAAGAGTCTGATAGGAGAGGCCAGTGGACCATGGGAGAAAGTGGAGGAGAAGGGGCACCAGAGGGCAGGTGAGGAGAAAAGAAGGGGTAAGAGGGGAGCCAGAATGGGGAAAATAAAAAGAGAGACTGGGGAGGGGAGAAAGTATTGGATGTTAGAGAAATAGATCTTCACGCTACCCAAGCGAAATATAAGGGCTGCTCCTCCAACACGAGTGTGGTCTCATTCTGGCAGTAGAAGAGGCCATGAATCAACCTGTCGGAACGGGAGTGGGAAATCAAATTGAAATGGGTGGCCACCAGTAAATCTCACCTGTTGTGGTGGATGGAGCAAAGGTGTTTGATGAAGTGGTGCCACCATAGTCGACGAGGCCACACCGCGTGCACTGGAAATAGCAGATGCCCCAACACACTTGCAAGTGACGAGTCGCTTAACCAGCAAGGACTGTCAGCGGCTCTGAAGGGTGGTGAGGAAAGAGGTGTAGGGGCAGGTGTAACACTTGCCCTGCTTGCGGGGTTAAGGGCCAGGTGGGAGATCAACATGAGCTGCATGTGTTTAGTTGCCCACGTAGAGATCAATTCCTGTGGAAGGTGGAGGGAAAGTTGTGTTCAGTTGTCCTCCCTCCTTATTCTGTTCTTTTCCCATTCACTTCCAGTCCTGATGGAAGGGTCTCAGCCAGAAACTTCAGCTGTCTACTCCTCTCCACAGATGCTGCCTGACCTGCTGAGCCTGTCCAGTATTTTGTGTGTGTTGCTCTGGATTTCCAACATCTGCGGAATCTCTTGTGTTTCTCATTCTCCTATACGCCAGGGAATGATGACCTAGCCTATTCAACCATTCCCTAAAAATCAGGCCCTCAAGTCCTGACAGCATCCTTGCATATTTTCTCTGGACTTTTTTTCAATTTTACTGATTTCTTTCCTGTAGCTAGGTGACAAGAACTGCACACAATACTTCAAATCTGGCCTCACCATTGCCTTATACAACTTTAAGACAACACCCAAACTCCTGTACTCAGTACTCTGACTTATGAAGGCAATGTGCCAAAAGCCCTCTTTACAACTCTACCTGTCTGACACCACTTTCAAAGAATTGTGGATCTGTATTCCCAGATCCCTCTGCCCTACCGTTCACTGTGTAGGTCCTGCCCTGCTTTGCCCTCACAAAGTGCAGCAACTCAAACTTGTCTATATTAAACTCCATCTGCCGTTTACTAACCTATCTTTCCAGATCCCACTGCGAGCTTTGATAGGCTTCCTCACTGTCCACTATGCCCCCAATCTTGGTGTCATCTGCAAATTTGCTGATCCAGTTTGCCACATTACCATCCAAATCATTAATATAGATGACGAACCCAGTACTGATCCCTACAGGCCTCCAGCTACTACCAGAGAGGCAACCATCTGCTACCACTCTCTGCCTTCTCCTGTTAAGCCAATGTCGAATCCAATTTACTACTTCATCATGAACGCAAGCAACTGAAACTTCTGGACTAGCCTCCCATACTGGACCATGTCAAAAGCCTTGCCGAAGTCCATGCAGAGAACATCCACAGCCTTTCCTTCATCTTTCTTGGTAATAGAAACATAGAAAACATACAGCACAATACAGGCCCTTTGGCCCACAAAACTGTGCTAAAAATGTCCCTACCTTAGAGCTACCAAGGCTTTACCCATGGCCCTCTAATTTTCTAAGCTCCATGCAGCCATCCAGGAGTCTCTTAAAAGACCCTATCGTAATCTCCTTGAAAAACTCTATAAGGTTAGGTAGACATGTCATTTGGTCCCTAATAAGAGATCTAGTATTGCACTTTCTCTGGCTGGGACCTCTATACATTGATTAAGGAAAGTTCCTTGAATACATTTGACAAACTTTATTCCATCTGGTCCTTTTACGGTATGGGAGTCCTAGTTACTATGTGGCAAGTTAAACTCCCTAATGTCACAACTTATTTTTCTTGCAACTGTCTGTTACCTCTCTACAAATTTGTTCCTCTAAATCCTGCTGACTATTGGGAGGTCTATAATATAATCCTATTAACATCCCTTCCTTATGCCATAGGTCCACCCCAAAACGTAGCTTCAATAGATGGACCCTCCAGTCTGACTGTGATAGGCACACAGAGAAGGGGAGAGTGGAAATAGCAACAAAAGTTGGGAGGTGTTAGGTGGAGGTAACATAGGCTTGCAGATGATGGAGTAAATTTGCTTACATAAATGAAGTTTGTTAGGATCACGTATCAGGTATCTGAGTCATAGTACTGACAATCTCATAACTATGCGATAAAATTTAATGAATGCACAACAACAATATCTCTGCAGCACTCTGACGCAAGCAGCAAGCTCTCTAGATCTCTGAAGCAGTTATTTAATTGCCATATTAATCTGATTTAATTGAGGTGATCTTTAGTAGGCAATTGGACCCCCCCCCCCCCACCTTGGCGCTGGTATGTCTTCCAGTTGTAACAAATCACTCCATAAGTCATGATAGATGCAACAACTTACCCCAAACTGAAGTGTCAAAACACAGAAGCTGACAAAATAAATGGTGACTTCCTACGGCAGCTGGGAAGTCTGGCTTTGATCGCAAGGTAAATTGTTTCCCTTTTGGTGGACAGCCCTGGCTGTGGTGACCGGTGGAATTCCGACATAGAACAATACAGCGCAGGAACAGGCCATTCAGCCCACAATGTTGTTCCAAACTAACTAGAAAGTAAATCAAAAACACCCACACACAAACCCCCCCCCACCTACACCATGTCTATATCCCTCCATCTTCCTTGCATCCATGTGCCTATCCAAATGTCTCTTAAGAGCCTCTAATGTATTTGCATCTACCACCATACCAGGCAGTACATTCTAGGCATCCACCACTCTCTGAGTAAAATTCTTATCCCTCATATCCCCCCTAAACCTACCCCCTCTCACCTTCAATGTATGCTCTCTGGTCTTAGACATTTCAACCCTGGGAAACAGCTACTGTCTGTCCACTCTATCTGTGCCCCTCATAATCTTATAAGCCCCAATCAGATCTCCCCTCAGCCTCTGTCGCTCCAGAGGTAACAACCCTACTTTATCCAGCCTCTCATGATTGCACATACCCTCTAAACCAGGCAGCATCCTGGTAAACCTATTCTGCACCCTCTCCAAAGCCTCAACATCCTTCCTACGGTGGGGCAACCAGAACTGTACATAATACTCCAGACGTGGCCTATGCAGAGTTTTATAAAGTTACAACATAACTTCTTGACTTTTGAACTCAATGCCTTGACTAATAAAAGCAAATTTTCCGTAAGCTTTTTTAACCACACTATTGACCTGTGTAGCCACTTTCAAGGACTATGAACTGGGACCCCAAGATCTCTCTGCTCAGCAACACTATTACAGGTCTTGCCCTTAACAGTGCAGTGTCTTCTTGCATTTGCCTACCAAGGTGCAAAACTTCACATTTATCTGGGTTAAACTCCATCTGCCATTTCTCAGCCCATATCTGCAAATGATCTATAATGTGCTGTATTCTTTGCCAGTCTTCTACACTATCCACAATTCCACTAATCTTGGTATCATCTGCAAACTTACTAACCCACCCATCTACATTTTCATCCAGGTCATTTATATACAAACAGCAGAGGTCCAAACACAGATCCCTGTGGAACACCACTAATTATAGACCTCCAGCTTGATTAAGTCCCTTCAGCCACTACCCTCTATCTTCCAAACAGCCCATTTGCTGTTGACTCCATGCATCTTAAACTTCTGGATTAGTCTCTCATAAGGGACTTTGTCAAATGCCTCGCTCAAATCCATGTCACAACACCCTTACTCTGTGCAATTGATCTTTAAACACCCTCCACACGCCTGAAGCAAACATGCCAGAGAAAAGGTGTTTCCAATTAACGTTTCTTACTTCCTGGCTAATGCACTCATAATTTGCCCTACTCCAATTTAAAACTCTCCCACAAGGACTATACCTATTCTTATCTATGTTATCCTGAAATTCTTTGGGAGAGTTCTGCAGGACTGTTGCTCTTGAGAATCTAGCCAGTAATAAAAATCCTTGTCAGCTATTAAACACACCAATATACAATATCCTTACAAAGGCCCTTGTGTTCACCAAAAGCTTGAAAAAGCAAGAGTCCTAATGTTTTGCCATTTTGTGTAAAACATTATGCTAACCTGACTTTGTATGGTGCCATGGTAGAAGTTTCCAAACCAGGCTATCCTCTGCCTGCCAATCCTGCAGATCCTATTCACCAAAGAAATTGATAACATTGTGCCCCTCAATGGAAGGATCCATGACTTTGGTAAATGGCCATGAGGAAAGCCATTGCTGACACAGTTAATAGAATTGTTTTCTCACACCTAGATTCAATCCGGACCTTGGGTGCTATCATAGTTGATTTTGTTTGTACTCCCTGGGACCATGTGACATGTGGATCTCATCTCAGTGCTGCATTTTCCTCCCACATCCCAAAGATGTGCAGTTGGTAGGTCAACTGGTCACTGTAAAATTCCCCTTGTGCGTAAAGAAGTAGTTGAATTTGGCAGGAGTTAATGAGAATGTGGAGAGAATAAAAAATGGGGTTAATGTAAAATTGGTGTAAATAGGTGTTCGTGGACATAATAGGCCAAAGGGTTTGTCTCCATGTTAATATCTTGCATTTAACTAACACCTTTTAACAAATATAAGCATGTACTTCTGTCCTGTTTGCCCAAGATAGAACCATTTACACTTAACCTCCTGGCAGAATAAATTAATTTCCTATCTGTTCTCATTTGTGTTGAGGAATTATCAGAAAATATTTTAACTTTTTCAATTTTTATAATATGTTTATAATTTATAAAACAAAAAAGTGTAGTGGATTTAGGTAGTCTCACTATAGCTAAAACTATCTAGACAAGCACTTGAATTGTTAAGGTATAATTGGGATCAATAGGACTAGTATAGTTAAGTACAAGGGTTAGCATGCATATGATGGGCTGATTGGTCTGCGTCTGTTTTGTATGACTATAACTATAAAAAGCAGAGGTATTATTTGGATAAATAGGACTAGTATAGATAAGTGCAAGGGTTAGCATGAATATGATGAGTGATGGGTCTGCTTCTGATTTGTATGACTCTATAACTCTAAAAAAAGCAGCGATTTGGAATAAAGTATTGATGTGGATAAAAAGAATCTACTGCTGACATATGGATGATCCCTGCCTGAAAATGTTTGACAAGCATTTTAACAATAATTTACTCTGAACCTTGGCAGTTCATGTAGTGTTATCAGATTAATTAGACAGACAAACTTTGGCTTTGTGGAAGGTGTAGCATTTAAGGATAGTTATCTTGGAGAAGGCAGCGAGAATTCCAAAGGTCCTTGGTAGCTGGAGGACAGTTAGTCAAACTCACTGTTGAATTGATGTCAAAGCCTTCACCTTGTCATTTACATTTCTCCATAGCACTGTCTTTCCACTCCTATATCTGCTTATGTCTCATTTCTGTGCACTGTGTAGTTGAGTTGTCTCTGAGGTAGAAGGTTGGGTGGTTGTCTGATGCACCATCTGAGACGTGAAGGCGAGATATCGGCTTTTATTGACTTGAAGAAGGAACAAGCAGTGAGTGACCACCATACTACATCCTGGAGACTGAGAGGCTGGGCTCAGGCCTCAATCGCCTTTATACAGGGGCCTGTGGGAGGAGCCACAGGAGCAGTCAGCAGGGGGCGTGTCCAGACAGGTATATGTAGTTCACCACAACTCATCAGCCATTGCCTCTGCAAAATACCTGTGACCATATACCGTAAACTGTTCAGAGGGATGTGAAATACTGGTGTTGCAGATGAAGTGTCACGGGCCTGTTCTGTGCAGGAGCAGCTCTCTGCATTTACATTGATTATAAATGTCCGTTAGACCACAGTTTGAATTACAATAATATATCAAAATACCAGGTGATCTTGTTGCTGATGCCAAACCGCTACCATCCTTCATTGTTAAGGAAAGAGATTCTGATAGCTTTGCACAGTATAAAAACATTATCATTAGTCAGTAATACTATAGAAATGTCTAATGCATACTGAGCCTGTTTATTAGGCAGAAATCGGTCTCATACCTTGTCCCCTGACCTTCGGTGAATATTTCTTCAAAATATGATGTCATCAACCTAATGAAATCTCAGTGACCTACCTCTTGTGGTGGGAAAAAACCATGGGTGCATTTTTAAACATCTCCTCAAACTAATAAATAATACTCCCATTGGGAGAGATTTAGCTGCTGAGCTGGAGTGGGGGGGGGGCACTACATGAAGAGTGTTTATTCGTTTTTCAGATTAATCAAGAACTCATAAATAACCCAGTGGGTCTCACATCAAGAGATTGTGCTATTTCAGAGAGCTTTATAATGAGGGCCTGCTGTACTTAAATAATAAGATGACCTACATCAGCGTTCAACGGTCAGGCGGAGACTGAATATCACTGAAATCAAAGACTGTGCAAGCTACAGGGGCCCTGAGAAGATGTGTATTTATACTTTAATATAATAAGTCAGGAGAGAGGGAGACAGAGAAATGGAAAGAAAGAGGTTAATTATCTGTGTGGATGGAGGCTTCGGGTTTTCCTCCGGTTGTAGATTTCAGCTCATGAAAACCATGCATATACTTCTACCTCTAATAAGTCGCTGAGGCTTCATTGGGTTAAAATGAACCAAGCTTTGCATTTCAGTTAACACAATGATTCATTCATGGGATGTGAATCTTGCTGGCAACACCAGTGTTTGTTGTCTAACCCTTATTGCTCTTGAGCAGAGGTGGGACTGGACAATGTCGAGGTCAACTAGCTAAGTGTGGAGACAGTGAACTAATTAGGTTTTTTTAATCATAATTGAGCAGCTTTGGAGTACCTGTTTCTATTCTGTTTTATTCCTTCCTCCCCACCCCCCCATGCTAGCACTGCAGGAGCCCTGGGGTGCCATCTGCAACCTTTGACGCCACTCGATCAGGTGGCGTCTTCATTGTTGCTGGTGACTGCAATCGTGCCAACTTAAAAACAGCTCTGCCGAAGTTCCACCAGCATGTTAACTTCACAACCAGAAGAGAAAATATCTTAGACCTGGTTTATGCCAACATTTGTGGAGCCTACAAGGCCATGCCCCACCCTCACCATGGATACTCAGACCACGTACATATCCATTGTGCATGCAGACCACGGGTTAAGTGAGACAAACCAGTTCACAGGGAGTCCGGCACCTGGTCAGAAGGTGCCACCTCAGCTCTGCAGAACTGTGTCAAAAGGGAGGTGGCTCCCTACGATGGTCACGTCAACGCTGATGAGTACGTGGGATCGGCGACTCGCTGCATGGGGAAGTGCACTGAGAACATCGCAGTGACTAAATGCTACACAGTCATGGCAAACCAGAAACTATGGCTGACTGCAGAGATTCGTGCACTGCTTCGGGTTCGGGGCACGGCCCTGGAGCTGTGGGCTCGTCACACATGTATAACAATCTGAAAGGTGACTGTTTCTGGTTTTGATTTTAGATTACTTTTACCACTACAGGACTGTTTACTGTTTACTTGTGCTTCTCTTCACTACATCCATATTGAATTATATGTTACTAACTCCTATATAATATTTTGGTTTATAATGCTGTGTGTGATATTTGTTGTGTACATACTGCGGAGGAACATTGTTTTGTTTGGTTGTATATACAGTGCCCATAAAAGTATTCGCCTCTCTTGGAAGTTTTCATGTTCCATTTTTTTACATTGATTCCCATGTAATTTGGCTTTTTTGACACTGATCAACAGAAAAAGACTCTTTTGTGTCGAAGTGAAAACAGATCTCTACAAAGTGATCTAAATTAATTACACATGTAAAACGCTAAATAATTGATTCCACCTTTAGCAGCAATTAGAGCCTTGTGGATAGGTCTCTGTCAGCTTTGCACACCCGGACACTACAACTTTTCCCAATTCTTTTTTATAAAACTGCTCAAGCTCTGTCAAATTGCATGGCGATTGCGTGAACAGCCCTTTTCAAGTCTAGCCACAAATTTGCAATTGGATTGAGAATTGGACTCTGACTTGGCCACTCCAGGTTGTTAAGCCGTTCCTGTGTAGCTTTAGCTCCATGCTTGGGGTCATTGTCTTTCTGGAAAACAAATCTTCTCCCAAACCTGATGCAGTTCTATTACAGACGGCATCAGGTTTTCCTCCAGGATTTCCCTGTATTTTGCTGTATTCATTTTACCCTCTACCTTCACAAACCTTCCAGGGCCTGCTGCAGTGAAGCATCCCCACAGCATGATGCAGCCACCACCATGCTTCACGGTAGGGGTGGTGTGTTTTTGACGATGTACAGTGTTTTTACGCCAAACAGAGCATTTTGTCTGATGGCCAAAATGCTCAATTTTGGTTTCATCAGACCATTGAACTTCCTTCCAGCTGACTTTAGAATCTCCCACATGCGTTCTTGCAAACTCTAGCCAAGATTTCATGAGAGTTTGTTTTATCCAACAGAGGCTTTTTCTTTGCCACTCTCCCATAAAGCTGTGACTGGTGAAACACCCGGGAAACAGCTGTATGTGCAGTCTCTCCCATCTCAGCCACTGAAGCTTATAACTCTTCCAGAGTTGTCTTAGGTCTCTTGGTGGCCATCCTCACGAGCCCCTTCTCACATGGTCAATCAGTTTTTGGGGATGGCCTGCTCTACATTGTGTGATTTACAGCTGTGCCATATTCTTTCCACTTATTGATGATTGACTTCTCTGTACTCCAAGGGACATTCAAGCGACTTAGAAATGTTCTTGGGTCCATCTCCTGACGATCTTTTCAATAACTTTTCTGTGGAGTTGCTTGGAGTGTTCTTTTGTCTTCATTGTGCAGTTTTCTTACCAGGATACTGACTCACCAGCAGTTGGACCTTCCAGATACAGGTGTATTTTACCACAATCAATTGAAACACCTTGACTGCATATGTCTCCAAAACCAGACCTCCATTTAACTAATTATGTGACTTCAAAAATCAATTGGTTGCACCAGTGATGATTTGGTGTGTCATATTAAAGGGGGGGGGGGGGGTGAATACTTAAGCAATCAATTATTTTATGTTTTATATTTGTAATTAATTTAGATCACTTTGTAGGGATCTGTTTTCACTTTAACATGTAAGAGTCTTTTTCTGTTGATCAGTTTCAAAAAAGCCAAATTAGATCCACTGTGATTCAATGCTGCAAAACAATAAAACATGAAAACTTCCAAGGGAGGTGAATACTTTTTTATAGGCACTGTATATATAGTCAGATGACATTGAATTTGAACTATCTAAGAGACTCTTAAATGCTCCAATGATTCTGCCTGCACCACCGCCCTCAGCAATACGTCCAATGCACTTACCACTCTACGTAAAATACCGATCTCTGACACCCCTGCCCACTATACTTTCCTCCAATCATCTTACACATGCTCCTTCATATTCACCAGATCTGTCCTGGGAAAAAGTCTCAGGCTGTCTGCTCTATCTATGCCTCTTATCTTGTACACTTCTATCAGGTCACTTCTAATCCTCCTTTTCTCCAAAGAGAGAAGCATAGATCATTTAACATATCCTCATAAGGCATACACTCAAATCTAGGAAGTATCCTAGTAAATGTCCTCAGCGCCATCTCTAAAGCTTCCACATCCTTCCTAAAATGAGGTGACCAGAATTGAACACGTGTGTAGTCTAACCAGAGTTATATAGAGCTTGAACTCAATCCACCAATAATGAAGGGCAATGCACTATGTGCACTTTAAAAGATCTATGGACTGTTCCTCCGTACGTCTAAGACTCCTGCCGCTAACCCTGTACTCCGCCTTCACGTTTGAATCACTTCACACTGCTCTACCTTCATCAATTCATTTTGTTACTTTCTGGAAGAATTCAGTTAGGCTCATGAGGCGCTATCTGCCCCCACAAAGCCGGGCTGATCAGATTATGCTCCTCCATATGCTTGTAAATCATCTCTCAATCCTCTCCGATATTTTTTCCACCACTGGCGTAAGATTTCAGTTCTCAGGGTTATCCCTATCACATTTCGTGAACAAATTAATACCATTTGCCAGCCTTAAGTCTTCTGGTACCATTCCTGAGGCCAGTAAGGATGCAAAGATTATTGCCAGAGACACAATCATTTCCATTGCTTCCCCTTGCCGCCTGTGATGTATCCCATCGGACCCCGGGGGATCTATCCCAATGCTTTTCAAAAGTTCCAGCACATCCACTTTCTTAACACCGACATGTTCCAACATATTAGCCCGTTCTACACTGTGTTCATATTTGTCAATGTCCCTTTCACTGGTGATTACCAAAGCAATATATTCACTGAGAACATCTCCTACCTTTTCCAACTCTAGGCCCGTTTTCTCTTTTATTCTTGATCAGTCCTACCCTCACTCTAGTCAACTTCCTATTTTTCACATACGTATAGAATGCCTTGGAGTTTTCCTTAATTCTACTCACCAAGGCTATTGCATGTTCCCCGCCCCCCCCCCCCAACTCTTCTAAATCCCTTCTTCAAATGCTTTTTCCTTCCTCTTAACTAGATGTTCCACAACACTTGGTTTCTTCACCCTACCATCCTTTTCCTATCCAGACCTTATGCTCCCTAAACAACCTCCACAGTTCCATTTTTAATTTCCCTGAGTATATCTGTTCTCAATTTACACTCTCAAGTTCCTGTCTATTGCTATCATGATTTTTTCTCCCACAACTAAATACTTACCCACACCAGCTGTTCCTCACCCTGTGCAAGGCTGCGGAAAAGAGCAAGACATTGTGTTCACTGCCTGAGAAATGCTTACCCACCTGTCGTTGGCCAGATTTACTGCCTAGTATGGCCCCTCCTCCACTTGACTTGTCTATATATTCTGTCAAGAATCCTTTCAGGGCATACCTACTCTGTTCCCCTAAACATTAACTCTAAGGAGGTGACCACCGGTTTAGGGAAGTTAAAATTACCCATGTTAGTTTTGCACCTTTCCAAAATCTGCCTCCTGATCTGCTCCTCTGTTGTTATTGGAGAGTCTATAGAATACTGACATAGAGTGATTGCTTCCTTACAGTTTCTGACTACTACTCAGTGGACTGTCCCTCCACAACATCCTCCCTGTCTGCAGCTGTGATACTATTCCTGATTTTCAGTGCCACTCCCCCACCTTCATACCTCTTTCCCTGTCCTTTTCGAAACATCTACACCCCAGAACATCCAGCAGCCGTTCTGGCCCTGTGACAGCCAAGATTCTGTAATGGCCGCGCTATCGTTGTTCCGTGTGCAGCTTCTTTTCTTCCCCTTTGGTCTTGACTGTGTTACTGATCAGCCTTTGGTGAGTTTGATTAAAGGAGGAATATTTGCTTGGGCACTAGGAGAGAAATGTTCCCATGGCAACTGGTGAAGCAGAACCAACTGTGTAACACTGCATCGATAGTTCACTGCACAGCCAGCCTAATTGATGAGTTCCCATACCACAGCTCACCGAGTGAATATCAGTAGAGTTAATTAGTAATGGCGAGACAGCTGGAAGCAACGAGCTCACTTGATGGTGAAGTAAAGCTGAAATAACATACAGTTGATGGTTATTGACTGCGTCATTGCTTATTGCTGGGGTTGGGTAATGTCACTAAGTAACTTTCCACTCATAATGCCAAGAGAGTTTAAACATTTCCAAAGATCAACATAGATGGAAAAGGGCAACTAAAGTACGTTAATGATAATCTGTTATGAATTTTTTTTCTTGAAATAGAACATCGCAGCTACAAATAGAACTGGCCGTATATATAAGAAAGGAAATTGGGCAAAACTTGATTATTTGAAGGATACTGGAGTTTTAAATTATGTTATCCAGTCAGTTATTGAAATGGACAGGGAACAGAGACAATGACTTGCTTTCAGAGAAAGAAAGGATATGAGTTGTGACTGGGCAGTTTGGTGAAAGTTGAAGAAAATGCAAGAATGTGGTCTATGAAAGTACTGACGTGAACTATGCCTAACAATTCTTGTGAAGCTAAGGGAATTCTTGGCAAGAAATCGGGAATGTTTTGAAGAATTTGAGAGGATACGGCCAATGATTGTTTTTGATTAATTAAAAGTTTACATTAGAAAGCTTCAACAGTGTGACCTTGTATTTCATAATGTATTTCTGATCGGTGAGGCTTTCTGCCAAATATGGAACAATCAGATAATGATGACAGGGGATGGAATTATAATTCGTGTCAACGTTGGCCCAAGACCCTGTGAGTATTTTGGCCCCATATATTGAATTTTAGGGGTCTATTAGGAGCTGATGCAACAGAGTTGAAACGCTGCCATTATTCCACCAGCAGATATGTAGATCACAGCTTTCGGTATTAGACATGACTAAAAGGTCAGGTACAAAATGTTTAATTTCTGTGTTATGTATTTGGAGATTTATTTTTAGGGTCACTCAGAACATTCACTGAAGACTTCCTATTATGATAGGTACTTACGACCCCAAAATGAGTTCTGTGTTAAGGCCACACATACTATTATTACTTTGCAGGAATCATGGATGGCCTTTTTCACCGGTGTGGCCTTTATCTGGATGATATGGTTTCAGAGTTCATCATAGCCTTTGTCAAAAAGCTGAATTCCAGTAGAGATAACTGCCCTTGACATGGAGGCACCTTTTGATTGAGTGCGGTATCAAGAAGCTTGTAAAACTGATGTCAATGAACATATAGGGGGAAATAGTTGGAGCCATTTTTCCTGAAAGGGAAGGTGTTTGCGACTGCTAAAGGTCAATCATTCTAATCCCACAACATTACTATAGGAGCTCCACAAGACTGTGTCCTAGGCCTATCATCCTCAAGTATTTTATCAATGGCTTTCCTACAATCATAGGTCAGAAGTAGAAATATGCACTGATGGTTGAACAATCTTCAATTCCACCCTCAATTTCAAAACAAATGAAGAAGCCAATTACTACATGAAGCAATCTTTAGAGACCATTTAGGCATTGGCTGATAAGTGACAAGTAACAGTCTCACCACAGAAGTACTGGAACTGTTAGGCAAAGACCATCCTAGAGAGAGTCTATTCACATACAATGACATTCAATAATATTACTTCAAACAAGAGAAAATCTGCAGATGTTGGAAATCCAAACATCACACAAAAATGCTGGAGGAACTCAGCAGGCCAGGCAACATCAATGGAAAAGAGTATTGGGTGTCTTGTTGCTTGCTCCTCCAGGTTGACCTTTCAAGATTTCAGCATTTCTTGTTGTCCTCAGTTTCTGTCTATTCAAAGTCAAATGGTGCAATAAAGGCCAGAGATACCATACACTTTCATGTCCCAATATATCCCAGATGGCACAGAGTCTTGCCATCTTCAGGAGTTTTCTGATAACTCTGCCATAGTTGGATGTATCAGCAAGGGAGATGAGGCTGAGTACAGGGCTACGGTGGGAAACTTTGTCACATGGTGTGAGCAGAATCATCTGCAGCTTAATGTGAAAAAGACTAAGGAGCTGTTGGTGGACCTGAGGAGGGCTAAGGCACCAGTGACCCCTGTTTCCATCCAAGGGGTCAGTGTGGGCATTGTGGAGGATTACAAATACCTGGGGATACAAATTGACAATAAACCGGACTGGTCAAAGAACACTGAGGCTGTCTACAAGAAGAGTCAGAGCCGTCTCTACTTACTGAGGAGACTGAGGTACTTTAACATCTGCCGGACAATGCTAAGGATGGTCTATGAGTCTGTGGTGGCCAGTGCTATCATGTTTGTTGTTGTGTGCTGGGGCAGCAGGCTGAGGGTAGCAGACACCAACAGAATCAACAAACTCTTTCGTAAGGCCAGTGATCTTGTGGGGGTGGAACTGGACTCTCTGATGGTGGTGTCTGAAAAGAGGATGCTGTCCAAGTTGCATGCCATCTTGGACAATGTCTCCCATCCACTCCATAATGTACTGGTTAGGCACAGGAGTACATTCAGCCAGAGGCTCATTCCACCGAGATGTAACACTGAACATCATAGGAAGTCATTCCTACCTGTGGCCATCAAACTTTACAACTCCTCCCTCGGAGTGTCAGACACCCTGAGCCAATAGGCTGGTCCTGGACTTATTTCCACTTGGCATGATTAACGTGTTATTATTTAATTATTTATGGTTTTATATTGCTATATTTCTACACTATTCTTGGTTGGTGCGACTGTAACGAAACCCAATTTCCCTTGGGATCAATAAAGTATGTCTGTCTGTTTTTCTGCCTCCTGTAGGTTATTGCTTTCAATGACAATTTCCAGCTGCATTTAAACTTAAGGGGCCAACATCTTGTGACAGATCACTCCTCCTGAACAGTGAATCATTTTTTTTGGTTTGTGGCCCACTTGGAGAGCTTCACTATGGCTTTGTGGAAATTTCACCATTGTCTCAGCCACTCCACTAATTTCATGAAGTTGCTGCATTTGTTATTAATTCTCCATTAAACATACCACAGTCAATAGTTCAGTAGCTACCAGATCTAATGATTATTGGTTTCTAATCAATCTCTCTTGACAAAAGTTCAAAGTAAAATTTATTATCAGAGTACATACTGTACATCATACAACCCTGAGATTCTTTTCCCTGTGGGCATACTCAGCAAATCTATAGAACTGTAACTAGAAACAGGGTCAATGAACAACAAACTGTGCAAATGCAGATGTAAATAAATAGCAATAAATGACAAGAGTATGAAATAACAAGATAAAGAGTCCTTAGTGTGATATTACTGACTGTGGGAACACCAGAAATAGAATTGTTCAAGAGCCTGATGGTTGAGGGGTTCTAACTGCTTGTGAAGCTGACAGTGCCAATCCTGAGGCACTTGTACCTTCTACCTGATGGCAGCAGAGAGCAAAGAGTATGGCCTGGGTGGTGAGGATTTTGGATAATGGATATTGGGTTTCCATGGCAATGTTTCATGTAGATGTGCTCAATGGTTGGGAAGGCTTTATCCATGATGTTCTGGGTCGAATCCATTACTTTTTGTAGGATTTTCTGCTCAAAAGTATGGAAGTTCCCTTACCAGGCTGTAATGCAGCCAGCCAGTACACTTCCCACCGCACAGCTATAGATGTTTGCCAAAGTTTTTGATGACATGCTGAATCTCCACAGACTCCGAGGAAATAGAGGCACCGTCATGCTTTCTTTGCAATTATAGTTATGTGATGGGTCCAGGACGGGTATAGTGCTCTGATACTGTGACACCCAGGAATGTAAGGTTACTGACCTCCAATCCTCCAATGAATACTGGCTCATGGACCTCTGGTTTCCCTCTCCTGAAGTCTACAATCAGTTCCTTGGCCTTATTGACATTGAGTGAGAGTTTGGTGTTATTACACCATTTAGCCAAGTTTTTAATCTCCCTCCTGTATGCTCCTCCTGTATCTCCCTCCTGT
This sequence comes from Hypanus sabinus, assembly GCF_030144855.1. Taxonomy (NCBI): domain Eukaryota; kingdom Metazoa; phylum Chordata; class Chondrichthyes; order Myliobatiformes; family Dasyatidae; genus Hypanus; species Hypanus sabinus. Next base: position 18,368,207 of record NC_082720.1, read on the forward strand.
ATGCCCACAAAGGTGGTGTCCCATATCAGCAATCTTGTATACGGTGTTGGAGCCACACAGTCATTGATGTGTAGAACAGGGGGCAAAGCACACATCCCTGCGGTGCTCCTGTGCTGATGGAGATTGTGGAGGAGATGCTTTAGCCAATCTGAACTGACTGGGGTCTACAAGTGAGGAAATCCGGGGTCCAATTGCACAATGTGGTATTGAGGCCCAGGTCTTGGCGTTTACTGATTAGCTTTGAAGAATGATGGTATTGAATGCTGAGCTGTAATCAATAAAGAGCTTCCTGATGTGTGCATCTTTGCTGTCCAGCTGTTCCAGGGTTGAGTGAAGAGCCAATAAGATGGCATCTGCTGTAGACCTGGTGCTTTTGTAGCAAACTGGAGCGGATCCAAATCGTCACTCTGACAGGAGCTGATATGTTTCAGAACATGTCATCACTGTGGATATACATGCCTCTGGGTGACAGTCGGTGAGACAGGTTATCACGCTCTTCTTGGGCACCGGTATGATTGAAGCCTGCTCAAAGCAAGTGGTTACCACACACTGCCGGAGGGAGAGTTGAAGGTATCCGTGATTACAGAAGTCAGATGCTCAGCACAGTACTCAGTTAAGTACTCTGTCTTTCCAGATCCTGGCTTTGGATTCATTCTCTTGAAGGCAGCCTGCACATCATCTTCAGAAACTGAGACTACTTATACTTGTGCATACAGGCTACGGCACAGGCTGGAGCCGTAGCCGTAATTTTCACTTCTGTGTCACTCTACACTGTAGTGAGCATGCGTTGGTGTGCGCCAAAACGCTAGTTGGCGGTGGGGTTTCTATGCCACTGTGTTGAGTTTCTTCGTGAGAGACATGGACGAGGAAATGTATTTCAAATACTTTTGCATGTCGGCTGGTAGATTTGACGATTTGGTTCACCTATTTTGTATCGGTGTACGCACAGCCTACAGACATGGCGGAGAAGAAGCAACCAGAAATGTGATGCTGCCACGTGGACCAATCACAGTTGTGGTCTGTGTCGCCATGACGCTTGAGTAACTTTTCTGGAGAGGTGCACGTCACCCTACTGCGTAGGGTACAGAGTAGGTTCAGCGTAGGGTACGCAACACCTATGGCGTAGATGTGTCGCACAAATATACAAACTTTGTAAATCAGCCTTAAAGAGTGATCAGGAGAAATGAGCAGCAAATTTGTTCTTCCCTGGTAGTCAAAGTGAGCATAGAAGGCATTGTTGCTTATCTGGAAGTGAAGCTCTGCTGTCCC